>NW_006711233.1:7740-9256 GCF_000271645.1 Tremella mesenterica DSM 1558
GGGTAGGCATCTGGTATGTCGCTTCGTTCAGTTTCGATAGTCGATGACCATTCGCCATTGTCCTTCGGCTTTCTTCGGTATCATAAACATTGGTGAGCCGTATGGCGAGTTACTTGCCCGAATTCGGCCAGCGGCGATTTCGCGATCTAGTATGTCTCTCAGCGCGCGTCTCTGATCTTCTCCTTGAGCATAGAGGGAGGCGACCTTAAGGTTCGCCCCCTCCTTAAGCTCAAACTTCAAATCGTAGGACCTTGAAGGGGGAAGGGTCTCTCCTCCCTTCTTCGGATTAAAAACGTCAATGTACTGGTGGTATTGTTCAGGAACTACCTGGAACAACTCGTCTTGTTCCTCCGGGCTCAGCTCTTCAAGCTCATCTTCGCCGCGGAGGTCTATCGCGTCCGTCGGAGTCGGCAGCCCTATGGCCGCTAACTTCGCCGCACTTGGTGGGGTTGGGATGGGAAATTTCACCGAGTTGTCTCTTCCATCAAGGACAACCCCTTCCTTCCTCATCCAATCCCACCCTATCACAACATCTGCGTCGCAGAGCGTTGTTACATCGAGACAAACAGATCGCACTTCGGCGTCCTTCGTCAAACTAAATCCGACTTCGACAAACTCGGTGATGGGTCCAGCGACACTCACCGAGCCGTCGAACATGTGAACGGGTACGCTCACCTGATATCGCCTCTTTTCTACACCTATCTTCGCTGCCGCCCTAGGGCTTATATATGAACAAGTAGCTCCAGTGTCCCAGAGCGTAGTTAGCTTTATTCCATTAATGAAAATGTCCGATTTAGGTTGATCTCTGGAAACGGAAGGGATGAGGAGATGATTATCGACATTGCATGAACAAGGGGTACTGAGTGGTGTATTTTTGTACTCACAATCCTCTGGCTCCATCAGCTGTGTTTCTTTTATGGGTTTGGGAATGGTGGCCGAGAGAATATGGCGGACCCGCCGAGCCTCGCCTACTGCGACAGGTCCTCTTCTTTTCCCTGGTCCTCTTCCAAATCTACTTCTCCTCCAACCGCATTCAAGTTCCTCCTCTGTCCGAGAGGTACTGCGTTCCCTCCCGATCCTCCACCACGTTCTCCGAACTTCCCCCCCCATGGAGGCAACAGTCCAACCTTAACCTTAGCCTCCCTTACAGGGCATTCCTTCAGCCAATGTCCTGCTTCACCACACTCGGTACACTTCCCCTCTTTCCTCCTTGTCTCCCTCAGATCGGAGCTCGGCCTAGGCCATCTTCGGCGAACTTCGTCGATGTTTGGCGGTGTACTCTTTACCACCGTCGACATCATAGCCGCCTGGACACCACCCTGCGCCGAAGGTTGCCCCTTTTCCCATTTCTTCTCTTCTTTCTTCTCCGTCCTCTGACTTTCCACCACTGTCGTTGTCCTTATCCCTCCTTCCCTTTTCCTCTCTGCCTCCTTCTCCACTTGTCTCCTCCACAGGCGGTTGTCCAAGGGAATCACAAACTCCAATAGCTCTTTCACAGTCCCAAACGATCTACCGT
>NW_006711233.1:24223-133501 GCF_000271645.1 Tremella mesenterica DSM 1558
TGTATATCGTTTTTTTGATGATCGGAGGATGAGGAATCACGTCGTATGTTGGTCCTTTGTGAGAACAAGTTGGATTGGTCCGTCAGGCCAAAGAAAGTGTCAGAAGTAATGACGTGATGTGAACATGAGAGATACGATGAAAGGATTCAAAGTGTTTTCAAAAGTCCAGAACTTCCAAAACGTCCAAATATCCAAAGATGTAGGAGAAATGTAGTAAGTGTTATCAGAAACAGAAGACGATATTTTTGATGACGTGATTATTTGTCTTTTTCACTGATCACTGGGCGCTGCGTGGTGCGCAGTAGGATGGTAATGTACGTCGTAGGAGTGGAGTGTATGTAAACTTGATGGAAGATAGAGTAGATGATAGTCGGTGGAGGAAAACGAGGTTTGGGTCAAATGAACGAAGCGAGCAAGAAAAGTGCAAAGTGGATAAACGTGGCATGCTGGCAGAGCCCGGATCGGTCTTATGTACTAACTTACGACGTTTACGGGGTGACCGGCTAGGGGGGAAATCCCAAAGGTACAAGCTAGCCGCTTGATGCTAGCTGCTAGCTGCTTTAGGTCGAGAAATTATCGCCGTTGTCGATCTTTACCTTGACAACTCCAACAAGAGTGAGGTTTTTCACTTTGTCTCAACTCATGCTCATCACTCACTCCAAGATCAAAAGAGGGCGGTCATCGAGGATGCAGGTCAATGCTCGATCTGCAACTATCTCCCCCACGGATTCATGGACCCATCGGTCATCGACCTATGACGCTTAACCTGTATGAATCACGGGCAAGATCGGGGAAATGGGGATAACTCTCGCTTAACTCGAATCAAAATATATTCAAAGACATCCTGACATCTGACGGCGACGGTCACGCACCTCCCTTTCACCACTTCGCTAACCTCTTTTGATCATACCGGGGTTCGCTTAATGAAAAGAAAAAGAGAGGTACGTGCTCACTGCAAACTTGATAGGCGAGTCGGCAAGTCGGAGCCGTTGTCCGGAAAGTGATCACCAATACCGTACCGATGTACGTTGCTCAGCTTGATTCTAGACCCGAGATAACCCTATAACCCTATTGATTCCGTGTCCTCAATTATCCGACTTGCACTTTCGGAAGAACTCATGATATGATGGATATGGAGTCATTTATGGTAGAAGCGACATTCAAAATCGAGTTCCTTCAAGCACTCTATTAATGAATCAATTTACTAGTTAATACTTACTCTATCGGTCCGATCAAATCTCCTCCTTCAACTGCCCATCTAGGTCTCCATATCCTCGTCTCGGAATCTTCAGTAGTTCCTGCCAACTGATCATCAGTCTCGACCACCTCCATACTTCTGATTTCTAGATGACGACGAAACGAATGTTTGAAGGAAGGAACGATTCAGGCAAGAACCGAAAGAAGTTTGCTAATGACCGAGGGAAAAAGAACTCACTAATTCATGACCCCAATCCACCGCACAAACTTCTTTCTTCTTCCCATCTCCAAACCTTGTAGCCCTTTCACATCCTTTAGGATTCACTTGCCAAGTCATTAAACCACCTTGACAACTCCCACTCGCTAAATACTTTCCATCAGAACTTACTGCCATCTTGACGTAAAATGACGAGACGAGTAATGATGGATCCGAGTATTTCTGAGGTAAGATGGCGATTGAATCTCCTTCTTGACAATAAGCTGATGGACGTAATGTGTGGATTTGAGAATCTCCGCATAAAGCGTATAAATCGCCAGTGGTAGGTGATTCCACTAAACTATTTATGGATCGGGATCTTCGACCGGGAATCAAAGTTGGGTCTGGTAATATTCCCAAGGGTGTACAAGAAGAAGAGGAATTGGAATCGTTCTTGATATCCGGAGTGAAACGTAAATCCCAGAGTTTGACAATCCTATCTATCAGCCGAGAGTATCGAAAACAGTAGAGCTAGGGCTGACATACCCATCGAAAGAACCTCCAGAAGCTAATACACCAGGCATGGCTTGTAGAGCTACCAAGCTTGTCACACTCCGTGTTGCCGTACGCTACATCGTCAGCATCGTACTGATGACAACACGCGAAGTCAGATCAGGTCCACACATTGGAGGAGATATGTATATGGAGGACACATCACATTAAAAACCACTGACTCCTGAGATACCCCGTTTCCCCGCCTCACCATGAGCAGCTTGAACAATCATGATAGGATCCAAATTCATTCCATCCTGTACCGAAAATCCAGGCACCCCCAAAGAATACCTCGCTTTGGTTCTTCGTCGATGTTGTTCATCACCGATCCGACCTCGACATCTCAAATCGTAAATCAAGATATTACCGTCTCTTCCACCTGAAGCAATGATGTTGGTATCTTTTACATGTGATCGTGATGGGTCGAAGAAAACGGCTGTTTTGATGGAAGAAGTATGACCTCGTAGAGTTGCCAATAATCTCGGTTCGGGTCCTTCGACAGAATGTAATCTGGTTGTTTGATCGCCGGATGTTGTCATCTGTTCATCAGCAGATATCAATGGGAAAATAAATCTCGATAAATAAATCAACGTCAATTGATCAAAGGGGCTAATTAGTCCTCACGAAACGGTGGAGACGTATGATCAGAATTCCTGTGATGACACAAAGACGGTTGTGAAGATGACGGATAAACTCACTATAGAAGTGTCATCAGGAGACCAACTGATATCGAAAATAGCATTCGCATGAGCTCTCCACCATAATCCTCTAGATTCTCTATGTGGTCCTAAGCCCTGATCAACATCTACGACCCTTACACCACCTTCTTCCCCCGCAACAGCTAATAATCGTCGTCTCCCATGTGCCCGAGCCATGGAGGAATCATAAGATTTGGCGATGGAGTTGAAAGCTACTCCTAATGCTGGGGAAAAATCTCGGGCGTGTCCAGTGGGAGAATGGTGGGAAGGGAGAAGGATGAGAGAGGGTGAGATGTCGGGGTTGTATGGTGCGAGGGAAGTGGCCAGAGTAGCGAGGTAAGAAGGATGACGAGTTGTAGCTATTCGTCAATTTCTATGAACCACTTCCTTCCCTCACTTCATTCCTTCCATCTGATATTGCCTGCTGCCAACTACCGCCGCTCCCGACGATACCGACACTCCTATCATTTGATTGCTGAGACTGGCGTGGAAATGAAAGAGAAAGAAATGAGAGATGTGCCGAAGATGATGAATAAACTCACGTAGTTCAGTCGATAATGAAATCAAAGTGTCCTCCATCCTACACACAAGCTGTCGTTTCCTTCTTCTCACCCAAACTTTCGACCTCCCTGATTCGAACACTTCCCTAGTGTCTTTCTCCAAATTCAAGAGAGATTTACTACTCTTTGCACTCCTTCTTATAAGTGAAGGAAACCAATCCCCCATGCCCATTCCCATCTCCCCGAGTTTATCATCATCATTCCGACTGATCTCTCCGCTGGGATCGTGACCGTAAAGAAAGGATTCAGTTTTCGAATGATTGATATCATTCTCTTTTGTAGAGGAAGAAGAAGGAGTTTTATCTTTTATAGGTGATCTAGGAGAAGAAGGTGTCCCACGATTGTGGATTTTCCCAAGAGAGGTGTATCTTTGGCGAGTAGGAGTGGATTTTGACGCGTCTCGTTGATGAGTCGGTGAGAGGGTGTTGGGTGATATTAGACCAAGAGGTTGGCGTTGAGTTGAAGGACGGGGCATTGTAGGATAGTTTAGTAGTTTAGAGGCAAGCAACAAGATGATATCCTAAGGTCGGAGAAGGTGGGAAGAAAGTAGACACAGACAAGGGTGCGGTGAATGTTGAAATGGAGGGAACGCGACGCGACTGATTTTCTATGAAAATCACTTTGAATTTTCGACATTTTCTTCTTGATTGACGCCTGGATTCCATCTTTGTGAAACGCGTCGACTTGTGATCTTTGAGTCCAAGCTCACCACGGGCCACGGGCAAGCCAGACGTTTGTGTCAGAGTATGCTGTTGTCGACTGATAAACTGTCAGTGTGGATGAAAGATGGCTCATAGAAGCACAAGTATGTCCCTTCACCTTCGGACGACGCATCCTATAGATTCATGCAAGATTTCTATACAACCTCCATTACCTCCCCCTCCCCCTCCACCTGCACCACCTCCAACCCATCATCCCCTTCCACCGCCACATTCCCCTTATACGCTTGATCCTCAGAATTCACAGTCAAACCAATCTGATGCCAAGTACTAGTCTCCTCCCTCGTTATCTCCCTCAAAGCCATCGTAGCGTACACACTAGCCGGTAATGTGAGCTCAATCTTCAAAGCTCGGAACCGACCGTTAGGATCGTCCGTAGCGGGAATATTGAGACCGAGCAAGGCGTCTTCGTCCGATTGTACCAGAGCCAAATCAGGATCGGTATACTGTATATGTGTCCATGAACATTGAGAAGGACGAGTGAGTAATTTGCGGTATGAACCAGGAAGGGAATAGTCTCTAAAACATTATTGATTTTATGTTAAGTTTCATTATCATGTAAAGACTCACCGTTGTTCTCTTCTCATACGATGTAAATCTAAACCATCTGCTTTCATTATATCCTCATATAATTGTCCAATCTTTCCAGAGGGATATTCCACATTCCATCCTGGTAAAGGCATAACGACGTCGAATATCGTATAACTTCCCAATTCCTCCGCTGTGAGAAGTTTGACTTCTGAAGAAGATGAAGATTCCCATTTCTGTTTCTTCCCTTCTCCATTAATTCGAGTTTCTTCTTCCATTTCATCTGTTTCTGAGCATATCATTCCACATCTCACCACCACTTTCATCTCCAGATGAGATTCAACGTTCTGCGTGTGATGAAACCTTTGCTCACCTTCCATCTCATTGGCATGAACCAAATCCCCCACCATGGGTTGATCAGACAACTTCATCCGTTCAGAAACTACTAAATTCCAAATGTAACTTTGATAAGCATGAACGTACATTGTCCTTAGATTTCTCGGGATCTGACATAAGCTTTCTTATTTTGAAGATTGTATGTGACAACTCACTGTACCCAAAGCTCCTAGCTTATCCTCGGTTTGTTTATGTCTCACCCAGTGTTCCCAGATAGCTCGCTCGGCTACGCTACGACGAGGCATGAGCTCCAAAGCTTTTACAGGATCTTGATCTTCCAACCAGGCGAGTCGACCAGCTACACAAGTGGGATGTTCACCTTCTCTAAGTGATAGGATAGAATCGACCGCAGCACCCCAATTACCGCGGAGGATATGAAGTCCGGTGATGTGTGTCGGAACGGTGGATGTACCGAATCGTTGCATTCCTGGTAAGTCAGAACCTTGCAACATATCTTTCCAGTATTATCAGAGATTAATGATCCTATGTCATGAGAGGTTCGTGACAGACAGGAGGAGGCGTAAAGGGAATGGACTGATAAAGGTAGAGGAACGTACCGTAGAAATTGATGAAACCTCTATCCCGCAGGGAAGTCATGACCTCATCAATTGACTTTGTATCCTCCGCTTGGACGTTTCTGCAAATCAGCGAATGTCAAGAAACAGCTAAGATCAACCTACCGAAGAGTGATCACAAATTGGTTTCCTTTCAACATTCCCAATTCCAGAAACTGATCTGAATACTCCAAATCTCCGATCCTACAGCCCCTTTCGGCCCTTCGTGTGATTGCAGCCTGTTCAGTATTTCTCCGCCCCGTAATTCCATTGATAAGCTTCCAAACCCCTACTAGTGTTTTACCTGCATGAGAATTGTTGCCACGTCTCAAACATACTCGTTGAACTGTGACAGCTCTCTTGTCTTTCGTGCCGCATACAGTCAGGTCTTTCGGATGACAATTGAGTAAACGGGAGAGATGAGAGAGACAATCTTGTGTTTCACGGTTAGTTTTGTGTAGAGTGAAATGTATGTAAGGGGGGAGTTTGATCTTGTCCTCTTCACCAGTGTCAGCTGGTAGATTCTTTTCCCATGATACAAGAAACTCACTCTTATCATCTTGTTTGGGTTTTTGTTGTCGTGTTTGAGAGGATGATCCATGTGCCCATTTTATGATGATTCGAGAACCTTCTTCACCCTCTAGTTGGCGGGTACTGGTCTCGAACGCTGATTTGAACAGTTCTCTTATAGTCTTGTGCGCTTCTGTCCTGGCCTCTTTTGTGGTTATAACCTGTCTCATCAGACTTGAATAGGGCGCACACTGCTCGGACTCACTTGGGAGACGACCTCCCGATCATCTTGGACAGTACCAACACCCCCTGACCCGCCTCCCCTACCGCCTCTACCACCTCGTGATCCTCCTCTACCGCGGCCACCCCGATCACCACCTCTGGGGCTTCGTCCCAAATATCCATCTCGGGGCATGCCGTTCATTCCTGCTTCTTCGCTCGCTACTTCCGCTTCGACGACAGCTTGACGAGATCCCCAACCACTGTCGCTTCTCCGTGGTGCTACCTTTCCCTCAATGAAGAGGGTACGAAGAGCAATGATAGACTGGTCTGAGAAGACTTTCCGAAGATATTGAGTGGTAGAAATAGGCCATTGGGATGAAGGAGGGAAATGTAATTCGGTCGGAAGCTCCGCGTGAAACTCTGGAATCTCCTCTATCTCCACAGCTGTCTCCCGTGATACTTCAGGCGCAGGGGGTTCGGCTACTGGGATAGCCTTTTCTACGTTTTCATCCGTTGCCATAGACTCATCAGTCGTCGGAACGGCTGAGCCGTTGTCGCTCTTCTCGGCATCGGCTCTTTTCTCCTGTCGAGGTTCCGAAGGTTTGGTGATGTCCTTCAGGTGCAAAACCTCTCCATTTGGCGTGACCTCATATACCATAAAGTCTGTAAAACTCATGGTCAGTTTTTCTGTCTCGATGTGAAAGGCACAGAGACTCACCGCTGCTTGATCACCCCTCTAACACCTTTGATTCCCGCAGGTCCTGCAAACCCAATAATCCCCACATCCTGTTCACCCACAAAACCCTTGCGTTCTCTCATATCCGACTTTACACCAGTCACAAGCTCGAGAGATGGAGGTAGCTGAGGAGGTATAGGCTTGAGACCGAGTCTCGAGACGGGTTGAGGAAGCGTTTCGTTGGCCGGTCTGATCCGTTCGAAACTTTCAACCTCAGCATCGTTTTGTGGTTCATCGGTCGTGGCGACTACATCAATCGGAGGTTCCCCGGACTCTGACTCTACCCTAGGTCGTTTGACATCACCTTCACCTTCACTTTCGACGCTGGGTGATCTGGACCGCTTGGTCGTCTCCAGCTCGACGTTGTCCGTCATTTTGATGTTGAAAGTCAGTGGAAGAACTTTTTGGGTGGAAATGGTTTTGCCCCATGGGGAAACATCCATCGCCACGTGGCACGAAAATTTCCCTCCCATTGATTTCGAGATCACTTGTACCACTATGTCCTTTCAATTTGCTCGGCAAGCATGACCCTCTCATACAGCTCAATCGCCAGTCAGGCAAGCAAAGATCCAATACAAACTATCGCTCAATTATCAGATCAAGTGAGCGTGGAAGTGTCCCTCCCTTCCCAGGCTGGTCCTTCGAAGCAATCACTTAACGTCAAGCACCTCGTCCTCGATGCCGGGCCTTTTCTCTCTTTCACTCCACTCCGACATCTCGCCCAGCGTTTATATACCACCCCTCAAGTAGTCGCTGAACTCCGTGATCCAAGATCAAGGGAACATTTTCAGAATTTAGGCTTACAAGGTGTCGACGTCAAGGTGGAATCACCGAGGTCGGATGCACTCGCTCGAGGTGAGCTCCCTGCAGACGGGAAACTGATAGCTGACCTTTGCAGTCATAGAATTCTCAAAGAAGACGGGAGACTATGCCGTGCTATCTCAGACTGATCTGGGGGTGGTGGCTTTAACTCTGCAGTATGAGTTGATGGAGAATGGTGAAGCCAACGTACGGACCGAACTTGGTCAGCGGAAAGGAAGTGCCACAGAGCTGGTGGGTGAACTTACGAATACGGAGCGTTCATTGGAGAATAATGCCGAGATTGAAGAAGGCTCAGAAGAGTCCTCTGATGATGGGGAAGAGCCGGGGAAGGAAGGAAAGAGGATTGAATCTGGAGGTGAGACTGAAGAGATCAAACGTGTCGACGTGGAAGAACTTAGTAGTCCTCTCAGCGAGGTCGATGCGGAACATCAGGTGTCAGAAGCATCTATCACACTTCAACGGATATCCTTGAAACCCGAAGTAACCGACCTGTCGTCTGGAGATGCGGGTCAGATAGACACGCTGGCCTCGTCCCAGGTCGTGGAGGACGACGAAGAATCTGGAGGCGAATGGATCACCCCATCCACCCTCAACAAACATCGCTCACACGATCTCGGTCTCACTACAGGAGGAGATGATTCGGATCGACCACTTGCGGCAGCGTGTATGACGGGAGATTATGCTGTTCAGAATGTATTGCTAGGAATGGGTCTGGGCCTTGTCGGGGATGAAGGAAAGAGGATTTCGAAAGTTCGTAGTTGGGTCTTGAGGTGTCATGCTTGTTTCAAGTACGTTTCTCTTTTCCACCTTTTTATATGCTATCCGCTTCGTAATCAACCACGCACGTCATAAAGTATTCTCTCTTGCTCATGACCTTTCTAGACAAACAGAAAGCGATGACTGACATGACAGGATTTGCCGGGACCCTAGTAAACGATTCTGCCCTTCATGTGGTAACGCAACACTACTCCGAACTACGATCACCACTTCTGCCTCCGGCAAGCAGCGCATCCACCTGAAGAGAAATTTCCAGTATCATCTACGAGGCACAAAATACTCTATTCCTGATTCCAAGCCGGGCAGAGCCAAAGGACAACAGAAAGGAGGGTCAGGATTGATTTTGAGAGAAGATCAAGGAGAGTGGCTAGATGCTTTGAAGACACAGCAATGGCAGAAAGCTAAGGAAGAGAAGAAGATAGCCAAGGGAGTGTTGGAAGGTTGGAACGATCCTGATGTAAGTCGATGGCCTCCAGTACTTCCTCATGAGTCATGAGAGCCTGTCCGAGAGGGGAACGCTGATGATTTAGTGGTTACCTGACATCCTCACTGTGGGTAATTCCGGAAAGGGGCGAAATGGACCTGGTGGGATGCCCACCATAGGTCATGGGAGAAAGAATCCTAATCAAGCCAGGCGAAAGAGATAGTAAGCCTGTGAAGAACTAAGTACGGAATGGCAATGTGTAATCTATGTTGATACAGAAAAAGCTAATCAACTTCTGACCGGTGCTAGAAAACGTAACAGAGCACATTGTGCATTATTCCAAGATACCAAACATGCTTTATACTTCTACAAGAACTTCACAAGTACTTTCGAAATTTCTCATTCCAACTACCTCCCTTTCGCAGACTACCTGTGAACCTTTGGGACTTGGAAAGCTGAGAGGACGAGAGTTCTACAATCGGGAAGATCGATGGTGAAAAGGGATCATGATACTTGTCCTAATTGATCAGAACTGACCTAAGCCAGATGACTACTGACAATCACTCACGGTAACCATCAAAGAAAGTTCGGACGTAGAACTCCCTCCCAACGAAAATTTTGACTTGAGTTGTCGTCGACTTTTGAAACCGTCCTCAAAGCCGAACATAGTACTGAGAGGAGGCAACAGAGGCTTCTTCCTCATAGCCGACGACCGCCACAAACCAATGCCGCTCTCCGTGAGTGGAGAAGAGCTCAGATTGACATTCTCCACAGCTCCAGTGGTGGATCTGGAAGTGTTGGAAGGGTCCGAGGCTGAGACGGATCGTCGAGACCGAGATGTCCGACCGACTTTGAATGAAGGTCGCCGCTGATACAAGCTCCGCAGGGAGAAGTCGGGATGAGACAGTGCGGGTAGAGGATTAGTATGGATCATAACGTACGGAGAGCCAACGGTGGAAGAGAATAGTGGTGAAGTTTTGAGGTGTGATTGCGAGCGAGGATTGGCTACATGATCAGCGTCTGCATCCCGGCGAAGAGATGTCAGACACACCTATGAGCGAAGCTAGGGGGTCGAAGATGCTCAGACACTCGGCTCCCTCGAGGCATATACTCGCTTCACCAGTCAAATACAACGCCATTTCTTTCCATTGGGCTTCCACCTCCCTTCGATCACTTTCAGATAATTTACTATAAGGGGAAGCACGACGTATGACGTTGGGAGGATGATTGATGATGGAGGAGAAACAGTAAAGAGGGTAAACAGTGGGAGGTGAAATGAATTGGGAACCCGAGTGATCTTCACATCGTACCGGATTGGAAGGTGTCATACTGAGAATGAGGTATTAAAGAGATAGTATTGTACTGAAATGGAGATGTCCTCGACCAAATTTACGTTATGCCAATGTGGACACGGCGAGTGGAGGTAGTTTACGTAATCTTCTTTGCCACTAACCTCTCGATTTTGAAGATCTGTCTCTTCTCGACATTCTTCTCCCTCTTCTTCTCTTTCGCCCCCTTTCACTATCAACTACCACACCTTTTGCCCTTCTTCTTCTTCTTTCAAAGTGTCAGTTCAGCAACCTCTTCTATCAGCCTGAGAAAAAATGACTGCTACGCGTCTCGTCAATGGTCTCGCGTCACCACCCGCGACTGAAAAGGAATCCTCGGCTGCGTCCCCTCCGCGAGTCGTACTCGCCGGTAAGACGGGTCGAATCTTATGTGTCGCCGACATCCGGGGAGATCGTGAGTCTCAATATCTCTCAACTGATTCTATACTTCATCAGAGCTGAGCTTGGGGAGAGACGTCGAGCTGACACTTCTTTCTCTGTGTACGCACAGACCACGAGCTCAACCGTTTGATCAGAGAACACGAAGCTACTGCCGTCATCCACACTGGTGACTTTGGTTTCATCAACTCTGAATCTCTCGATCGTATGAATGACAAGTGAGTTTCTCGTCCTGTCCATATTTAGTCTGTTTTTTCTTATATGCTGACACCATTAGTGTGCTCCGTCACCTCATACAATACTCTCCTTTGCTTCCTCCTGCTACTCGTCAGCAATTGTTAGCCATCCCGCCTTCCGCTCCTCGAGCGGACCTTATCAAGGCGTTGAATGATTCATCCACTCATTTTCCCCTCTCTCAATTTCCTCATCTTCTCTCAGGTGCTATCACCTTTCCCGTCCCTGTCTTCACTGTCTACGGACTGATTGAGGATGTGCGCGTCATGGAGAAATTTAGGACGGGTGAATATGAGGTCCACAACTTGACCATACTTGATGAGTGCTCTACAAGAGTCATAGATGTCAGTGGTATCAAACTACGTCTCTTTGGTTTGGGAGGAGCTGTCGCTTTTCACAAGCTATGTGAGTTCATCAATCTGCATTCGGGCCAAGCTGACAGTCGTAGTTGATAGTGGTGGGTACTGTGATATACTAAGATGATCGCGGCTGACGTGAGAAGGAGATGGTCGTGCTACCATCGCTGGTGGAGAAGGTACAATGTGGGCCACAGCTTTACAGATCGGAGAGCTCATCGATACTGCCCAACGAGTAAGTCAGGGGTTATTACCCAATGGACCTACTGACCCGGAAATAGAATTTCGATTCCACCGAAACTCGACTACTCATCTGTTCTGCTCCCGTCAGTCGGCATGGTATCTTGGCTCAATTGGCATCTGTCATTAAAGCCGATTTGACTATTTCTGGTGGTCTACATTGTCAGTATCGCTCACCTTTCAGTCATGTGATACGCTGATACCTCCCAGTCCGCTACCCGGCGTCTTTCAATGACTATTCTATTCATGGCGACTTTGATCTTTACCAAAACAAATTCATCTCTGCCCGAGACACATTCAGCTCTGTGTACAGTACAGTGAAGGATCGCATAGAGAGCAGCTTGACGTCAGTGGACCTTCTCCTTATGCCGATTCGCCTCTGACATGAACAGTCCTGAGCAGATAATATTGTTGAAGAAGACTTTGGCGGCAACTGAATACGTACCCAAGGCTCCTCAACATGAGGCGGATGATCAGCATTGGACAAACCAATGGCATTGGGTGCTTTCGTGAGTGCTTGGTGTTTCAGTCTATCTGAGCCCATTTGACTTGATAGAGATGCGTCAACTGGCCACCTTCTATTGTCGATCACAGATGCTCGGATATCGATGGAGAGTAAAAGTCAAGGTAAGTAAAAGAACGACGAATCTTGTGGACATCACATTGACTGAAAGGAATCAACTTCGCACATCGGTCAGCAAATGCTCCTGCCCCACCATCGGCGCCTCTGCCTACCCAGCCCCAGATACCAGTTCAACAGCCTCAGCGTTCCACTGCAGAGCCTCATTCATTCCCCAAACCAGGAGCTATGCCTCCGGTGCGCTCAGAACCTGTGCATGGTTTCGAGAAACCCCCTATCAACCGCACTCAACCGTCTATGAACACTTTCAGACAACCCATTCCTCCTAGACCTTTGCAGATGCCCAACAGACCACCAACGAATCCCAATGGACCCGTCGCACCACCGGCCGCGACGTCAGGAGTCCCAGCGCAGATCAACACCAATGGTCCCCATCCGGTCCCCAGCCGACCTGCAGGACAGGTACCCCGTAATCCTCGTGGACCTCCAGGGAATTTGGCAGGCCACGCTCTCGCAGCGGCGGGTATGTCGAAACCGGAAAACAAACCATCTATCAAAGAAACCGAATCTCGGCAGGGTCCCATCGCAGGTAGACCCGCTCTGTCGCCTGCCAATGGTAAAATCACCCCTGCGCCTGCTCCTGCCCAGACAGAAAACCGAAAGCCGGACGCTGCAATCAACGGCCGAGAGGTGGCGCGAGAGTCAGAGGCAAAGGAAGGTGTCAATGGTGAAGAGGCTCGGGGCACGCCTGCCGACGGCGAGGAAAGGACGCATTCGAGGAAGAATTCCCTTTTCATCAAAAATCTGCCACAGCCTGTCAAGGATGAGGATATACGCAAGTCGTTTGGCGCCCTTGCCGACAAGGTACGTCTGGAACTCCCTGGTGAGGTTTCAACTGACTTGTAGATCACCCATGTCAAGGTTCCCTATGACCATATCAGGAAGAACACCAGAGTGAGTGTCTCTGCTGTCATCGCTACCGTTGTCTGATGGCTTAGGACTTTGGCTACGTCGACTTTGCCACTGAAGAAGATGCTAAGGCTGCTCTTGAATCTCACACGGGGGTGAGTCCAGACTTTGCTATGCGCTAGATGGCTGCTTACAGATTGCAGAAAATCGGTGACAAGGAAGTCCAAGTCAGCATTTCGAATCCTCCCGCCCGACCGCCATTCGATCCGCGCAACTCTCGTGGTCGGGGTCGTGGGTCTTTCCGCGGAGTGAGCGGTATGAGGGGAAGAGGCATGGCTCATGGGACTGCTGGGTCGAGGGATATGACTCCGAAGGAGGGTTCTGGAGAGAAGGCGAGCACGACGGGAGGTAATGTTGCTTCTGGTGTAAAGAAGGAGGTGTCTAATGGAGCGGTACGGAAAGAAACTCCTGCACCGACTGTCAAGGCAGAGTGAGGGAAGTGGTGTGAAGTGGTCAGATTGGGTTTCCACGAGTCGATAGCATTTTTTCCAACATTCCCCTCAACATACAACGACAAGCGTCTGTCCATAGTGACTCTTCATGTGGCCGTGGCAGAGACTGACGATGCATTGTGTACACGTCTGTCTAGTCTGGTTGTTTGTAATTCGATTTCATACTTTGAGTGACGTTTCACTTGCTTAATTTTCTTGCCCTTTCCCTTTTCCCTTTTACAGATCACATTTCTTTTCATTCCATTTCTTTTCATTCCATTTCTTTTTCGAGAGATATATTCAGATGGACTGGTCAGAGTCGCGGCGTTGAGGCCAGACTAGATATTTCATGCGGTTTGTTTACGTCGCATGACCACCGTGTCGGTGTTGTAGCGATAGATGAAAGTACCTTTCTGGTGAGATCAGTGAACCGTGTTCGACGCTTACTCGCCATATCATGACTGATTTATATTTGCAAGGGAGAGAGTTACGATCAGGAAAAGTATAGATGGGAAAACTTACTTCTTTATCTACCCATTGCTTATCCCCTTCCCTGATCAAACGTCTCAATTCTTTTTCGAAATCAATCCTACGTTGACCGTTCAAGTGTTTTTCAGTGAGATAAGATTTACTAAATAATCTCTGTACCAACTACTTTATCAATACTGTATAATACTCTCACTCCTCTCCTTCATACACATATCCCACTGTTCCGAGCATATCCCCACAGTTCCAGCATTTCCCCACTATGGGCTTTAACCTTGGTCATCTACATTACTCAAAGAACTTTGGACGATAATCGATGATACACAGATGAAGTGATGTCATGTCATGTGAGATTGAGGTAAAGTATTTCACTCACCATATCTTCATCCATCACCATTTCCCATTCACTAGTTCCCATTTCAGGAGGTTGAAAACCATTCTTATACGTTTTCGCCTCAAAAGTTTGTCTCCATAAACCACGATAATATTGAGGAGAACCTAAATCGAGTGGTTCGTATAATTCTCTTAGAGAACGGAACCAACCTAATTCGTTGGATTCTATATTCCATACGAATACGAGTACTCCATCTGGTTTTAGGTAATCTAAGATTTCCGTCTGTCACATCAGCGTCTCGTCTCATCTCATCTCATCTCATCTCATCCAGTCAAATCAATCTTTCCTGAATTCTTCTTTTTCTCACTAAGCTCAAGAATAATTGTGATATATGATATATGATATATGATACATGATATATGAGATTTGAAGTTTGAAATTTGAAATATGACTCAACTCACCAAAGCTTTTTCATGATCTGGACACCAATGCCAAGCTTGAGCAATAACGATCCCATCCACTTCTCCTTTTTCCACACCGGTTTTTGAAAAATCATCAAAACTACCTTGTACACATTTAACTTCTTTACCTTCTAACAAAGTTTTAGGAATACGTTCTAATCCTCTAAACCAAGCGTTTCTCATACCTTCAGAAGGTTCAACACCGATCAATCTTTTGATAGGTATTTTAGGATAATCAGATGTAGGTGGTGAGATAAGTATACGTGAGAAAATACCAGTTCCTGATCCTGGTTCGAGGATTGTGAGGTTTGAACGAGGAGGGAAAGCTGATGATACTGTCCAAAGGGCTGAAGAAGGGTATGAAGGACGTGATTTGTCGTACTATCGTCAACAAACCTTCCGCCCATGTCATTCTAAGAATCCGCTTGAGCACTTATCACTTTGCATGAAGAAAGACTTATCAAATAAGTTTATACGAGATGTTCCCCCGCGGGCAGAATGGGGGGGGGGGGGGGAAGTAAACTGTAAACATACTCACCAAATCATTGGTCCCCTCACTGAACCCACTGGCGGCTACATCATGCACTTTGGTCCCTTTAGACATACCGTTACTGCTCACACTTCTATATACCTTCGACGATGTAGGTGATATGACAGGTCGAAGTGAACGAAATACACAAGGAAGAAATGACATTCCACTCACACCACCCTTAAACTCATACACATAGGAATGTGGAGTCGGAAATAGATTTTTGGTACTTTGTTGGGGATGAGTCCATTCATTCCATTCAGAGTGAGTGGACGAGGTGGAGGTCAAACCCGCACAAATCCGAAGAGTTTCAATCGGTCATTTTCGGTCCGACGACCGATACGGCCTGAACGCCGATGACGTCTTTTCGGATGGGCAGACAACGATCAACGAACGAGTCATCATGCCTTGTTTTGTTGAGGTGCAATAGGAAATTGTCCTAAGGGGCGCGCCTAACTTTTGCACAGTGGTTTCCAACATGTCTGCTCAAAAACGCTCAATCTCTACAGTGCTATTGATCTTATTGAGTATCGTCAGTACACACCGAAGCTCATGCAAGACTCAAATCTGATGGTAAGGTGGACAACGAGGTCAACGAACAAGCAAAGACATGATACGAATTGGACGATTAGAAGAGCACCATAGATGCATATGCAAGCGATTATTCCTCCTCGGTGGTATGCAAAAGAGGTTCCTCTGTCGCCTGCGACTGTCTATTCTTCCTCTCTCTTTCCTCTCCTCTGCACCATGACTAATTCGTAGGACATGACATACACATGTAAGAATGGACATTGATAAATGAATGTACGGACGCTATCTGAGCAAAGCAAAGAGTAAAGGGATAATTGTGAGAGTGACAGAAGGTAATGTTAAAGACCGTCCAGCGGCGTTTGATGCTGATAATCCTCCTGTTGAAGTAGAACCATCTGATGAGTTGTTGGAGGTAGAGGAAGTATCGGGGATGACCACTTGAGATTGGGGAAGTTCGGCGACAGGAAGTATGGGTTGTGTTTCGATTTGACCAGACCCAACCATGATGATCTAAGACCATTAGTCTAATGTTTCATCACAGCGAATGATGATCTTCGGTATTCAAAGGAAAGATGCGAATAATGGCATGAGGTTTGAGAGAGAGTGAAACTCACAGAGCCAACAGAGGGAATCCCATCAACGACAAGGAAAATCAACACTGGACCAGGTTGGAAAAGATTCGCATTGGGTGGCATCTGACTGACGTGCATCATGACTTCACCGGTACTTCCATCCTTGGTATAGGTCGAATTGAGTTCGAGATATTTCTGACCCCAGTTGACACCATGTGTCGCAAACCCGGTCCGGATGACAACCACTTTGCTCTGATTTGGATCAGAAGAAGAGTTGGTAGGCGTGTAAGTCAGATTCCAAGCCTCACCGCCGTACGTGAGAGAGCTTGGGAAACCGGATGGTTCGGGACGAGGCAAGTTGTACCAGTGGGGATACCAACGTTCGACGGAGTATGATGTTGGCCATGGGTCATAGCTGACGTCGGCTCGGGGGTTGCTGCCTGCGAGAATGATTGATCCATCGGGGAGGAGGAGAGCTGTGGAATGATACATCCTCTCATGCTGGGAAGGACTCAGACCATCACGATTGAAGCGTGAGCCGAGAGGAGCGTCGGGATCGTACAAGACCGGCGTGTAGACTGGATCCTGTCCATACGATTGACCGATCGAATAACCTTCGTTACCATATCCCGCAGTCCCCATACCGACACCGTTACCGAGCCACAACTTTCCATCAGGTAGGAAGACAAGTGACCCCATACTACGTGGTTCCGGTAGATTGTCGTCGTCGACGTATTGAGGATCTTCATCCATGGGACGGATACGGACACATGTGTCGTCTGCTGCATATGCCGTGACGTTGAAGTTGGCACCTCCGTCTGAAGACTTGTTGAAAGGTGCAGATGATCCACCACAGAAGAGAATGGTGGGCTCGTAATTATTGGCGGGGGTAAGGGGTAGCATGACTGCGGCGGCCGAAGCAGGGTAGACTCTGACAGCATAAGGCATTTGGGGAAGGGGAATCTCAGTCTTGCTGTCAAAGTCATACATGATGGTTTCGTAGGCCGCCTGCATGAACATTTGACCTGTGTGGTCAGTAAAGGTATTCTACGGCTCAGGCTGAAGGGATTTACCATTGGGCATGAGCCAAGATAGTGGGAAGAGGTTGATTGGGACTGTACGGTTGAGAAAGTCCATGGGGATGGCACCTGAAGGTTGTTTAGGGAAGAATTCGTAAGACGCTTCGTTCTGGGCAAACGTGGAGACGTAACCGCCGTTATGATCTCCCCCCATCACACAAAGGGAGCCATCTCCCATGGGTTCGACGGTGGGGTACCAACGGTGAGCCTAAACAGGTCAGCGAGATCACTTTCGACAAATGTGATGATAAACTCACAGCCATGGTCAGATCTGCGCCACCTTGTTCCCAATCGCAGTTCTCCCCATCACATGGGTTTAATATACGGACGGCTGCTCCACCATCCAGATCCATATAGGGATTAGTACCAGACGGGTTGTTGAACTTATCGTTGACGGCAGTTCCATTGTATGTGACGGGTTGGTTTCCACCGAATACGGCCATACGACCATCGGCCATGTAACTACCACATGCACAAAAGGTATTGGCAGTAACTTCCATGGCTATGGGAGTGTTCGTTCTGAGGTCGTATCTGGCGCCCCAAGCGGGATGCTTGGTGCCATTGGTCGTTATGGAGAACTCATTGTTCTCGGCTTCTATATTCATGTCAGCATGGATGAAGATAGAATGACATGAGAGGCTGAGCGGTCACACATCCTTTATCCTGGTTTTGGGTGGGTTGTATGAAAGACTCACTGTCGAGAATGAAGATGGTGTTTTCTGTCCCTAGGAATATCATCTGCGCCGATACTCCTGATTGTCCCACATCTTGAAATCCACCAGCAGGTGCGTTTGCGCGAGCTAGTTGTCGATGTCGTTCTTGTCTTAAAGGACTATGGGCGGCGAGTGTGAAAGCGAAGGGAAGGGCGGATGCAAGTATGATACGACGCATGTTGAATGATAATGACACTATACAAGGAACGTAATGATTGAAGGAGAGGAAGGTATGTTTATTATAAGGTCGTAGATTAGATCCCACACTTCTATGCTATGTGAACAGGATGGTCGTAAAGAAAGAGAGGGGGATGGTTGATGTTGAGCGTTGATAAGGGAAGATCAATCCGTCGATTCCGAGGGGCGGGTGGGGGAAGTCGGTACGAGTCGGTATGAGAGGCGGTGTGTAGAAAGTGGAGGGGAGTAAAGAGCGTGATGAGATAGGAGAGAATGAAGAAAGAGAGAGAGGATGGAAGCGGGGGGGGGAAGGTACTGATAGAAGAGATCAAAGCGTAGATGAGGTTAAGAGGTCAATGTTGTCACAGGAAATCTCAGGGTCACAAAACGGAACCCGCACTCGGTAAAGGTGATATTAGGGGGCGATGAAGGAAGTAAAAATACTGCTTTCGATTGAGATATCGGCGTCGAAAACGTACGATTGGATATGATGTTTGTTTGCCGATCCAGCGGTCGAGAGAGGAGTGAGATGTTCAAGTTGAGAGGATTGTATGATTTCATGGGAAAATTAGAGTGGTTATTATTATGATTTTTGATACAAAGGGGAGCATTGGGCTACTAGGCTACTGTGTGGCTGCTTTGGAGCAAGGCGATCAAGGCGAGTTTGAATAAAAGATCAAAGCACCAAAGGTATACTCTGAAACGCGTCCTGCCACCGCTCGGACACCCGAACAAGCCCCCCCTTCCCCTCGGCGTCCAAAAAAAAACTCAGTCGCGCTTTGTTGATCGGAAGGATGTTCAGGCACATAATAGGTCCCGCACTGCTTGCATGTAGTCTGGCTTCCGGCGGAACGCGAGGATGTCTTTTTCTTCGGCTAGTGCCATCTATTCCTGTCCTACCTCTCACAGCAAAAGTATGAAAATAAACCAGAACATTGTCCTTTTTGGTACAAAAGTCATACTGGTACCGTACAGGCAAGTTTGATCATTCGTACTGGAGTCATGCTCACTTTCTGATCAGACGAGAACATGTTGAAGTGAGCCAAGCCCCTTTAGCCCTGGACTTGTACACGTTACGGGACATTACTCTACTGCTTCTCGACTCTGCAACTCTGACGATCGACTTCCTCTCTTGTCTTCTGATACTGATCTGTTTTTCATCGACAATGTAGCATGAGTAAATGTTCGTAGGAAGAACAATGGCGTGGACTTCTCTTTGCTTCTCCCACACATGGTGTTGAAGTTGCAGAAATACCACGAATGGATGCAAGATGTTACTCTGCGTGAAGCCACAGCGAGCGAGCCTTTGACCCTTGAAGAAGAGTATGAAATGCAACGTAAGTCTTCATCGTTCAACTTTCTCTTCCTTCTGCTGACTCTTTAGGGAAATGGGCGGAGGATGAAGACAGTGCATTCTTTCTCATACTGTCCCATGTGATGGAGCCAGATGTGGGATTTGCTGACGTGTAGAACTCACATTCATCATTTTAGCTCGACAATATCACTCCGCTCCAAGATCAGGTGAAGAGAGAGAAAGTCGAATGATAGGAGATGTGAATATGTTTCTTGCGGATGGTTTTGAGGGAGATGCGGAATGTGAGATTATGATTGCTGGTAAGTTGCTTCATTCCACCTTCCACTTCCATCTCCCCGGATCGTATCCCAATCGTCATCCATTCCACCTGATCTGGCTGGACTATGTGACAGCAGTCGGTGTATTTTGAAATTAGGGTGTGTCTTTTTACTCTCATCTGGGTGAGCCAAATCCAGATATGCTGATATCAAGATCCCATCGATAGAGGTAAAGGTTACGCAGGGGAAGCCATGAGAATATTGTTCGTTTTCGTTTCTCTCTTCTCAAGGTTCACATTGATAAATAGTCTCTCATACATCACCACCAGACTCAATATCCGTCCTATCCAGCTCATAGCCCGGATAGGTAATACAAACCAGGCTTCTATACGATTATTCCAAACACTCGGATTTGATATTGAAAGGGTGGTGGATGTTTTTGACCAAGTTGACCTGCGTTGTTCTCGTTCTTCCATCGACGGATGGGATGCTATTCCAGCGGAAGAAGAATACGATTCCTCGTCTTTGAAGCAATGAACCTTACTCCTCCCGTCGAAGCCTTGTGACAACGCTGGATGTTCGGATTCCCCATGAACATTGTTGTATTGTAGGGTTGAATTCTGAAGGGGGACATACGAACGGTCGGTTGCAAGACCCATCATATAAATTCTTGCTTCCGATGATTGCAGGGTGAATGACGATCAATTTCAAGAACATATGGCATGAGAAGGATGATAGATGTGATTTCAATGCATACTTCCTATTGACCCCCTTCATCCTCTTTCACCAAACCCAACGAAACGATCACACCCGATGCCGCTTTCTCGGCAGCTTTACGAGCATCAGAAGTTTCATGTTTGACCTTTTGTTGAAAATGTGATTTTATTTCTTTAGCTCGGGCGATCTGTCAGGTCATTATCAAGATTCACCGTCGGCCGTCGGAATGATCCAAAGGGGTTTGGCGGGATGGTCGCAAACGTAGCATTTTCAAGAATGATAGAATGATAGTCGAGTGGAGGAGACGCATCAATGAAGAGAGTAATGGGTTTATGAAGTTTGAAGATAAAAGAACGTGTGATACGAAACATTGATATATGATATGAACGTAGAATGTGTAGATGAAAGGCAAAAAACCGAGTCAGCGTTGATATTCACGAAGCAAGAAGAAGAAGAAGAAGCAGAAGAAGGAGAGAAAGCAGAAGAAGAAGAAAAGATTCACTCACTTCTTTGGTCCTATGTAAACATTCTAAATAATCTTCTTTAGGAGCAATACATTCGTTCGGTACATCTGCTTGAGCGTAACATTTAGCGAATTCTTGCCAAAATGGAAAACATCTAGTTCGTCCTATTTTCGTCAACTCTCATCCTCATGTGGTCGAACCAATCTCAAAGTCCCTGATGGGGTCTAATCTCTTATGAACACAGAGTAAATTCTATTGAAAAAAACGAGCAGATAGTTTACTTTTATCATCTGATAATACGGGTCAGATCTAATTGTTCTGTAAGGACGATCTAAAGAGTCAATGTGGGGAAGAAAGGAGGAACGAGTAAGGTTGGGAAGGGATACAGTACATCTCAATATCGCATGAGAAGTAGCAGTAGAAAGAAAAGAAGAAAGTGATCTTACCACCAGTATAACCGAAACCCGACTATACATCAACATCAACTTCATCTCATACAAATTAAGAATACTTACGGCCATCTTAAGAATGAGGAATCTAAAGTTCCAATTGACGATGGAGACAAGTTGATGTACAGTACTTACAGGCTAGTTGCGGTCTGATGAGTACGAGTGATAATGTTTCAGAGACCCGAATGACACGTCATATTCCAATTCCTGAGGTAAGTCACCGCTTTTGATGATCCGCGTCGGAATCGTATTTTGAAGTAAAAGTTACTCACTTCGAGACCTTTGAAGCTTTGATTTAGTAGTTTGTACCATGTACCGTTGACGCAAATGGTCATAGTTGTAGCATGTAGCATATGGTATGCGTTGGGAAATAATCATACAGGGGTAATCAGACGTTGGTGAAGATATGCATACTGTACTGAATGTTGTACTTAGTATTCGTTCATCAAGTCGCCAAGAAAACGTCATCACACGTTGTCTCTCCTGTTGTTCTGTTTCTCCACCTTGTCATTCAACAACTTACCAATAATAGCACTTTCTTTTCAAATCTCATTCCGGATATCCTGAGAACCAGGACAAACACAAGGTCTGAAGATTCAGAGAAAACTTTTGAGAAGAACTCTGTAACTCCACTCAGAATCATCAAATTATGCCTTTCTCATGTTGGTATTTTCCTATACCGCCACTCGAGCTAAAGACTAAAAACTAACGGACAGATCATAAGAGCTTCACTATCATTCCTAAAGTAAGTCAACAGATTCTCCCGATCGGTTGATATCTGACCAATTAGTGCCTATACCTAGACATCAATGGTCAGTCTACTACTATTTCCCTCATTCCTTGTTTCCCGACATCTCGTTCAAGGGGCAATCTGGACAACATGGCATATTCAATTATTCAAAGATGTCATCAGTCCATTAGAAAGTCTCAATACTCTCTCCCTCACCATCTGGTACATACTGGACAATCCAGTCAAATGTGTCATTTCGATCAGAGATAGGATCGTTCTGACCGACCTCGCCCTTCACATGATTCAGTAATCGTAGGCCAATTGATCCCATCCGAGGAGGGGAACGAAGGACAGATGCTGTCTACTATAAATGAAGAAATGTACGTATGGGTAAACTTACAAACAGGAAGAAGATGGTCTTTCCGTATTGGTAAACATTTGAGGTACAACCCTTAACCTCTTTCACTCTCACCTGACAACCTATAAACCTATAAGTTAGTCGTTCAATTCTTCAATCCCAAACGTTATCAAATGCTGACGTGTTAGTTTGACCATTTGTTGTGCACAAACATTTTTTACATGCATTTTCCTATTTTCCAAAATATTGAAACGAACACGATTCCACAATGATGGTATGACTACTTTTGCCTTTCACTTGTATACAAACGACTTTGCTAAGTCACCCGAGATAATTTGAATATGGCAATGAAAACCGGTTCATTCGGATAAATCCATCGAGTCTCGTCGGTGGACAGACTTGAGTGGAGAGCTGATTTTTGCTGAGGATCAATGTGTATTCGGAAAAGAAGAGGAGATGACTTACGAGCATAAAGCAAGGTACGTTGTCTTATCTGCAATAATTTGGGAGGTTCGTGGATGATAGGAATGGGATGGAAGGTGGTGCTCATTGCTAAGAGTTGTTTGGGCTCCATGGATTTACGGTTCTAAGAATCAGTGGTGAAAAAGAAATTCGTTGAGTCGCCGATCATTCAAAAGAGGTTAGAGGTGTCTGCAGGAATTGTGGGGAGTGGGTGAGAGAAGAAGTCGGGGCACATTTTCGTTATGGTCTGCGAGTACAGCGTAGGCAAGGACGGTCCAAGAGGAGTGAGATAACCATGTAAGGTATACGTTGAAGGATGTATAGCTATATGAGTGAACACTTACCTTAGCGAACACATCCTCATCTTCCAGCTTGATCCCAAATCCCTCTTCTCCTAATCTCTCACCTGCCTCTTTACATTTCATCACCCATCTCACAGAGACGAGGAACGGTTTATCCTCTTGACGTCTATACCATGACAATGTTGAACCTTTACCCGATTTGTATATGATGTGAGTGCATGAATCCGTTAGTCTTGCGAGGACCTGGAATCAGTATCAAAATCTAATGTCTATCATTTCATTCCACCCCATCCACCCGGCTTCCAAGAAGGCATTCTTGTGAATCGAGTTTAAAACGCGGATATCTTTGACTCACCTTTGCACCAAGACCTTTGAGCATGTCCACAAATACTGCACTCGAATCCGCCCCGTCATCAGTGTGTACATCCACAAACGCCTTGACCCCTTTCAAACATCCACCTCCGATCGTTGAACACAACAGTCCTGCCAAAGACTTGTCAGCCGCACCTTCTTCTGAAGACGTCGAAGTGTCCCCGACCTCCGTCCCTGTGTTATGAATGGGCCCTGCGACAGAATGTCTAGGTCGATGTACCGCTGTCACTCGTACGGAAGCATGTCCCTGTGTTGCTGTTCTTTCAGACCTTTCAGCGATATGAGCAACAGGAGGTAGTTCCGGTACTTGTAAACTATGTCGAGAACGACGCGATTCTGAAGTTGATTCGTTGAGTTGCATTCGAAGTCTGGAAAGAGCGTCATTCAATCCATTCAATGATTTGGACGCATCTGCATAATCTGATTCACGACGTTGTGACATGTTTAACCCTAGTTTCTCTCTTGGAACGGGAGCGGAGACGGATCGATGAGGTGATTTCATCGTCATTGATGGTATTGCTGAAACCTCCACGTCTTTGTTTGAAGGTACGGAATAAGTCACGGATCGATGATGGGGGACAGGGTTGGAGACTACTCGAGGAGTCGGACGAGCCATGGGTCCGCTACCGAGGGAAGAGGGGTATGATGGTTTTCGTCGAATGGGTGGGTCGGGCAGAGGAGCAAGGGTGTTTTCTTTCTCCGGGTCGATCAATGCTGGACGGGAGCTTGGTCTTCGCACTGGAAGACCGGATGTGGGCAAGGATTTTTTGGGTAAGGGCTGCCCAACAGTAGTGGTGGGTATTTGGATCTGAGAGGGTTGAGCGGAGGGTTTCTTAAAGGTGAATGTGCTTTTTGGCGGGAGCATCGAGGTGGGACCTGTGACTTGAGATTTGAACGTGACAGCTCCAGACGTTGTTGTTGTCCTGATTAAATCAGACTTCCCCTTGTCCTCATCCGTCACCGAGGTCGTAGATGGTCTCTCGGAGATAGAAATAGGGTGAGGAATACTAGTCTTGGCACCTATTCCAGAGATGGTAGGGATAAATGATCTATCCTTACGTTTGGAAAGATCTTTGAGTATCTTCGGACGAGTTGACGTCTCGATATCCTGTTCCATCTTGTTGGTGAATGCGACGATAGTCTCAGTCTTTTCCTTGTTGTCATTCCCAGTTTGAATGGCAAGAGTAACAGGAGAAGGAGTAAGACCTAATCTAGAAATACCTGCCAGAACGCGTTTCGGTGTAGTAGGACCATTTGGATTATTCCCACTGACGGGCTGTATGACAGGACGTGTTACATTGATTTCATTCTTCAATGGAGGGATGAAAGTAGATTCTCTGGGAGTTGACATACTGACATCTAATCTCCTAATCGTTCGTGGTGGTTGAACATTTTCATCCGGTGACATGGCTCTTTTTTGCGAAGTAATTCTACCAAGTTGATCTTGACTCATCGTTATTCTCGAAGTCAAAGATGTAGGAACATGTTCGTTCAGTCTAGGAGGAGTAGGAGGTCTAATGATAACTCCTTCTGTGGAATCATCATCTGAAGAATCACTCTCCACTCTAGTGACCCGATAACCATGTTTCAATAAAATTCTCGCTGGTGTAGGTTTCACCTCATTCTCCTCCTTACCAACCTCGTCAAATGGATGTCGTCTAGGCGTATCTGGTAGAATCTTCTCTCCTTCTGATCCTTTCGATGTTTTGGTAGGTCTCTCTTGATCCACATCGAGTGATATTCTACGTTTACGATTATCAGAATTGGGTTCAGAGGGGCGTAAAGGTGGTCGAGAGAGTGGAGATGAACGGGAAGGAATAGTAGATAAACGCGACATGGCTCTGGTACGAGTTTGAAGTGGTACGAATGATGCTGATGTTCGACGAGATGAAGGTAAAGAATGAAGATGAGTGGATGAAGTGGCGGACATAATGTACGTAGTGTCACACTGGGGTTTTGCCAAATAACTACCCGTATGGTCTAAACGGCGTTGATTACGATAAAAAGTGAAAAATCAGTCGCGTTGCTTGGTTGGGGAATGTTTGAGTTAGGGACTAGCCGGGTTTGAGTGGCGATTGTATGTTCAGCAGCACCGCAACGAGTGAGACGAAGGATAAAGAGATGGGGGAGTAGATTAAGAGACGTTGAGAGGCAGGACAAGGATGATGTGGATGATGGATGGATGGATGGAAGGTAACGGGATGGATGGCAGTAGGATGTTGGTCTACTCTCAGGCACGGTTGATTTTCAGGGGAAAAGAGTGTACCATTTCAAATGTGGCATAGTGGCAGTCGCCAACCGGTTACAAGTTCATGAAGAGGTACTTACAATTGGTCAATATAGACACAGCACTTGTATGCAGCTTAGATGGAGACATGCACATTTCTACAGCTAGCTACAGCCATTCATGTTCTCGTAAGCATCATACCAAACTCTGAAAACGTAGCTCAAATCCCACCCCCCTGATGACATCGCTCACTGCCCACTCGTGCGTCTGTATCATAATGCTCCAAAAACCAATCTACTGACTCTTGTAGTGCTGCCTTGATCAGCTAAAATTGAACAGTATCATATCCAGTCCAAACACACCTTCCTTGAACGGAGTGAATCTAAAATCTCCACTAGAACCCATAAGTCTGAGTAATTTAGCGTTACTGGCGGGTTTTCGAAATTGTCCGTCTGGTTTGGAAATATCAAACTGATGTCAGCTTCAAGCATATCCGGTTAGCCAGGGTAAGGACGCTAGACCTTGCTCATCTATCCTTATCCTGTGCGAGAATCCATCGACTTATCTGGAGGAAAAAACGGTTCACGGGTAATGGAAGTAGTAGACTAATCCGCACTCACCGAGTATGGACCCTGGTGTCCCATAGCTTGGATGATCCCTTCAGCTACCTCCTTGATTGAAATCTCTTCTTCTTCGCCAACTACTTGTCAGGTCCTCATCCCTAAACCGGTTTTATATGGAATATCATGTTGATAAAGTGGGAACGTGGGCAATCACCCACTATAGGCCGAGTGAAGATGGATAAATATCTTCGGCACTATTGGATGTTGAGTTGTGGGAAACAGTCACACGTACCACTGAGTATAATCGGATCGATCTCTTCATACTCCCTCAAAACCCATACGATCAACTTAGCTAGGTCTCTGGAATATATAAACTGTCTCAGCGGTCTTCCCGAACCAGCTACTACAAAAGGTGTCCCGTTTCCTGTCATCTATCAGCGATTACAACCCACTACAACGTCGAGAGACACTTGCTTTTGGAGAGATAACATCGATGAATCAAACTAGGGATGACATGAGCGTCTTGAAGATCCTACTTGTCATTTCATAACCGTCAATCAAGGGTGTGGAACTGACATAATTATCCCCGGGACCAAATACATCTCCCAATTTAGCTGGTCTCTTTGTTATTGAAGGAGCCATGTCGGAAAAAGGTAAAAAGATGTAGGATGACTCACTGGTAGGTATGACAGAGGTAAATTGACTCCCAAATTGTTCATGATACGCGCTAAATCTCAGCCCATGTACTACAGTACGACTATGACGATAATTATAGACACGGGTGAAAAGAAAAGACATACTGATTTTGAATATCAACTAGGCGTTTAGCATATGCATACCCGAAATTGCTATGATGTGGAGGACCGGAATGTATCTTTTCTTCTGTCAAAGGATATATAACCTATTCCCTCAGTTCATTGACATTTCCTTCAAGTAACAATCGAGTGGATAATGTATATCAGTTTATGGAGGTAGATGAACTTTCACAAACTCACCTCATCTGGGAAGACACAAGTTGATAAACAAGAAACGACCTTTTTCACCTATCTACTCAGCTTGACACGATTTTGAGGATTCAAAAGCTCACTCCCACCACATGAGAAGAATGTAAGACGGATTGATTGATCTTGATGTTATCCTGAAGAAAATCAAGTTTCCTCGACATATTAGCAAAGAGACCTCCGACTGAGTGTCAGCTGACCTGATCCATTTGTCCCCACGCATCATCATCATACCTAACTCCAATTCCGTGAACTTGACATTTGTCCCCAGGATCTGATATCAGAGGAAGAGGAACATCGAAGAGTCATAGCAAGATGAAGAGTTGAAGACTCCGTGGAGAGACAAAGAGTGAGGATGAAGGTTGGATAGAAGGAAGGATGATATTGACCAACGGCAGCAAGATGTATGATGTATTTAGGTTTATACCTCTCAAACAACATCAAAGTCTCCTCCTCCTTCCTGAGAATCAACATCATCACCCTGGCCAGAATCTCAAAACTCACCTTAAATCACAATCGCCAGAAGAGAGAAACACCCACCTTTCCCCTTCCTTCTTCCCAAATATAGAACCGACCGGTTCGTTCTCTATGACCCAACGTATAGCTGATCCGACCAGTCCAGTACCTATCTTGTCACTCATTGATTCATTTCAAATCTGGGACTGGTTTGGAGTACCCTCCAGAGGACTCAGCATCCCAATCAGCTTCTTCACCAACTTCCAGGTCAGTGATCCAAGTATAGGGAACGGTGGGTGATATGTCCTTCAGAGAAGCACCAACGAACGTGCCCTCTTTACGGTGGGTGATTAGGGGAAGACTTACGGATTAGAATATTGAAGATCTCACAAGGGTATACGAAGTGTCAAAGTAGGGAGTTATGTTGGCAGATTGAAAGAAAGTGAAAGACTCACCACCAGTGACTAACACTACCGACTCCTCCACCTCCACCTCTCCGTCCGCTTTTTCGTCTCTAGATACTGAATCCTCCATTTCTTTCTCGGTATTCAGATTACGGGTGCTCGGTGAGAAACTGGTGTGATGGTGCGAGAATGCGTGGACGGCATGGACCGAGAAGCGAACAAGGAGAGAGACGGGCGAGGGCGTTAGTGGATCACCTCCACCGGTCATTCCGTGCCTGAGAAAGATTCCAGCAATCGGTAATGCACTTTCTCCATACTCAGTACATACTGCGAGTAGACTACTCGAAGATATACAACTACGCTTCTCTATCTCTAGCCCGAAAGAATTCAATGAGTATGATGACCTGGCCTTAATCCACAAGATAGAGAGGTATGCAAAGTGATCCATGGCACTTGAGAGAGAGATGATGATCCAGTAGTATGCATGAGAAAAATAACGATGCTTGATAGATCCTTTCACCGGGAACAACAAGTGACAAAAATAAAATGAATGAATAAAAATGTCCCTGTTTTTCCTTACGTGCTATCTTATGGGTTTCATCACTCTCTCTCTGGTCGTGGGTTTCGTATCATTATCCGGTGCTTGATGTCGAGGTTCGTATTCAGTTTGATACTTGTCCGGGTTTTCTTGAGAATGTTTGGAATCCGCTCCGTGACTTTGTATTTTTGACAAGACGTCTCTAGCGTATTGAACTTTATGCAAAACGCCTTCTACTCTTCGTTTGTCTTTAGGAGTGAGATGGTCAGTTGGACCGAGGAGAGACTCTAGGGACCAAGTACGGAGGACGTCGTGGCGATCGATGACGGAAAGGACTAGACCTCCTTGGGAGAAGATGAGTTTGGTGTGATCGTAGAAGTTGAACTGGTGTCAGGCAGATTCTCAAGGTCTCACTTGGGGAGTGTAGCGAGATCAGAAGAAGAGACAAGGGGTGAAGACGAAGGTAGAAAGGTGTTGGCAGAGGAAGAAAGAGGGAAACATGACTAAGGCGAGTTGGTAAGCGGAGATGAGGGCAGAGCCAACGTGAGGACGGATATGAGCAAAGATACCAAAACTCACTTGTAGTACCTCATTGCTCAATCTGAACAAGATGACATGTTTCATCCTCAAATACCGTGTCACATAAACCATCCCTCTCGTCAAATCCAAGTCCTCGAATGCGTAGGAATGTTCTCCATATAGACGTTTGAGCATGTAGCCCTCGAACGACTTGAGTAGGTACACCTTGTTGGCCAGATCGCGTGGATGTCCATCGACGGGATAATTGGCCCGCATGGCCGTGAGACCGTCAGAGGATGGGGAGATGTGGTCAAAGTATCTGGATAATGTCAGCGAGAAAGTGTACGTCTGTTGTTGAGATAACTTCAGAGTCGAGAAGATGGACGAGCTATGTACAAGAGGGATGTAGAAGATATGAAACCCATATGGATACGAGCACCGATAGAAAAGAAATTTGAGTTACAAAAGCAGGAAGACGCTCACTTCTTGTTAGGTGCCAGGGCCAGAGAAGAGGAATCATTGAAGTGAACGGCTATGGTCCCGTCGTTCATCGCGAACCCCATGCCGTACTTGCCGCAATAGTCAAGCCAGGACACCACGAAGACTTTTGGTGCAGGAGGATCTGAGGGGATTTCTTCAAGATCAGCTACGTTATCTTACTCTGTAGCTTCATCAGATACTCCTCTTCCGCCAAGTGGTTGAAGAGAGTAGTCATGTATACAAATACGCAGAACAAGACTCACGAGGCGTGGTGAACCCAGTATCTGTGGCTGCCATGACCAACGCTCGACTCAAATTCTTCTCTACAGTCTCGTACAATGACACCTTGTCGCTTTTCTGAGCCGCACCTTTGGCCGCGTGAACTGTGTTCGTCGCTCTTGATGACTGCGCCTGGGGAAGGGTGGTAGTAGGAGCCAGAGGTTTTCTCGGAGACGCCCTGAGATGAGGTATTCCCCCAGATCCACTCATCGCCATTTCCGAGACGATCCTTGCTTTTTGCGTAGCCACCTCGCGTTCTCGTATCCCATGTCCATAATCACCAGCTTCATCTTCGGGTTCTTCTTCCTCTCCCACACGATCCATCCCAGAAGGAGCCTTGGCAACCCCTCTTCGGACGGGGGAAAGAGTACTGTGGGCACCAGCAGCGGTAAGACGACGTAGTAGGTTTGTTTCGCTGATACCGGTGGGTGCTTGGACCAATGGTTGCCGGGCAGACCTGAATGTCAGCATGAGTGGTGTGAGAGTGAGACAGACGAGGTCGAAGGGAGGAATGAACATACTTGAGAAGGGCAGATATAGGAGAGTCGGGTTGTACGGCATCCCTGAAGTCTTTCTCTTGTTGCATAATACTTGGACCAAAGGGTCGCAGCCGAGCTTGGTCCGACGTGACCACTGCCATTCCCCCAACTTTGGATCTTCGACACAAGTCCTCAAAGTTCTTCCGACTCTGAGCCATGGTGAGATGTCGGAAGTCTGGAGGAAAGTCATTGGCTGCGGCTGGGATACGTGGGGGGAAAGGTCCGTCAGAGAAGAATGGGTGTTGCAATATGGCGCTAAGTGTGGGACGGTTGGCTGGTATTCAGCTGAATGCTGCTCTTGGGGCACTCGAATGAGTAGTAGTAGTAGCAGAGGAAGCACATACCTGGATTAGGGTTAAGAATGGACATGATGAGATCCTGAGCTGCAGGCGAGATATCCTTTTCTGGCGGGAATTCGTATCGGTTTTCTCGGATACGTTTATAGATAGCTTTTACGTCTTTTGTCTGGAATGGTGGTTTGCCAATCAAGAATGTATATCTTCCTTGTCAGTCGAGCATGTGAATTCCGCTGCATGAGTGACTCACAGAATCACTCCCACAGACCAAATATCAACTTCAAAGCTGTGTCCATTGACAGTGTCGAACAACACCTCTGGGGCGATATAATTGGGTGTTCCGCATATGGTCCTATAGTGTCAGTCGAGGTTTGCGATTGTATTTGAAGACTCACTTCTTCCGATCACCAGGGTTCTCTATCAGTGCGGCCAAACCGAGATCGCCCACTTTAATGTTCATATCACCATCGAGGAACAAGTTGCCCAATTTCAAGTCACGATGAATGACATTAGTCGAGTGCATGTACTGACAAGCGGCAATGAGTTGAACAAGGAAGAATCGAGCTTCTGGTTCGCTGTAGCGCTTCCGCCGACGGAGTAGGTCCATAAGGCTCTGGGGAGTCAACTTGAGGACCAGAGACAGACCAGATAAAGGATAGAGAGTCAGATGAGAACGTTGAGGGTGGAGACGGAGGAACTTGGGTAAGGAGAGATACCCACTCCATTTTGGCACAACTCCAATATCATATACACATTCTCATCGTCTTCAAAACAGTCCTCAAAATGCACGATATTCGGGTGATTTAGCATCTGATGAAGCTTGATCTCTGCCCATAGCTACTGGGTCAGCGATTTCCAATTCTTCACTCATGCCGCAAGTCATAACGATTCGAAAGCGATGAAAGAGGCAAGGCCCAGGTAGGGACGAGTGTTTGTTTTGGAGCAGAAGGAGAAACAGGACAAGTGACTTACCTTCGTCTTATTCTTCTTTGTCCGTACGGCCGCCTTGCTAACGACTTTTACAGCCTTTCGTTGTCCATGTCGATCTTGAACCTCGTACACTCTGGCGAATCCACCCTTGAGGTCAGCGGGTCTGTCCGTACTGAATAGCGTAGTTGGCCTGATTCCCCAGTCATGATCATAGGCGCAAGGGGACGAAGACACCGGGCGAGTACGTCTCGATGGAATATAGAAAAAAAAACACCCAAACACCCCTCAAGCCTCCTCCGGAACAAGATGAAAGGGGTCCAAGAAACTTGAGCGTCTTGGATAGAAATGTATCTTCAATCGATACAAGTCCAACGACCCAGTCAAAGGTAGTTCCGAATATACGTCGAAGCTCAAAAAAGATGTGTTTAACCAAGACAATGTTGCTAACACCTCAGAAGGACAAAACACTCACCTCGCCTAGGAACCCCACCCGAGTATAAAACACCCCTCTTGTCCTATCATGTATAATCTGTGGAGGAGTAGGCGGGACGATCTTCTCCCTTTCCCTCTCTTTCCCTTTTTCTTCCACTGCAGCCATATCTAATCGAAGATTCAAAAAACTTTGAAAAAGATATCGATGTTTGTAGTTTGCTCCGATCGGTGTAAAACAAGATTGTCCAATATTCTCCGTTGTTTCCTTTCCCTCAAGACTCTTCAGTGATAATTGAGGAGTTTGAATTGTGCAGCTGAGTAGAATAAAACAAGATGGATATCTTTGGAGTGGCTCGAAGGTGTTGTTGGGTGGACAGACTTAGGGGTTTAATGAAGTATCCAAAACAAGCGATTCGTCTTTGGTGAAGGGAGGTATGTTTAGACGTAAGTTTATATCCACAAGAATAATTTACTGAAGTCCACACGAAATCCGATCGCAGCTGATATTGAGAAGAGGAGGAACAAGGTCCGACGAGACAAGGTCTGAGAGCTAGATGTATACTTCAACGTCCTTTCTCTTTCCGGTCGTTTGACAATTGGTCCAGGGATTGGGTAAGTATAGATAGTGGAAATGAGCCTTGTGGGCGTATATAGTAAGGATAATGAATGTTCAAGAGAGTGAGTGAGAGACAGAGAGGAAGAAAGGGAAAGAGGGAAGGTGGAAGGTGAACTAGAGGAGGGGTGGCTGTTTGGTCAAGAGGCAAGAAAGCAGTCGCGTGTTACGGAGTAATTTTTGGGTTGATTTGTGGCACTTTTATCCCACACAACTAACCTGAGAGTGCTCGTACTTCCTTGACACAAGCAAAACCTCATTTAGGACTTTCCATACATGTATTTACGAGTACTGAAGCGATGTACTCCATGCGAGCAGTATGAATCTCAATGTGGGATAAGCTCAATGTAATCACTGCCTTTCAGGGCGGTGCAAAATATGTAAGGACGACGAGGAGGACGAGGAAGACGGGAAAGAGAGGCAGAGGGAACGATGAGCATGAGGAGTGAAATACAATTTTGGCAGTTTGTACATGCATAATGCAGTTTGATTGATTTGATCACAAGTGACCCTTCCTTCTTCCTAGATCTTTCATCTCTACAACCCTTTAGGTCGTCTTCTAATTCATATCAGACTTCATCCACTACCCTTAATGTCTTGTAAGATATTCCTGTTTACCTCTCAAATTCCTCTTATCCTACACTCCACTATTCACTCTTCTCTTCTTTAGCGCGATATGACTCCGTCCTCCACTTCCGGACCACACGAAACCACCACCAGCAACTGGTCGAATGAGCAGACTTTCCCTCCCATGTCAACCCCACATCCACCGTCTTGCTGCATGCTTTATAGACGGATATCTTCATGATTCAGATCATCGATAACGTGCCAAGTGATATCAACTTGACGGCGAGATCCAAACCAACATTTAATCCTTTCCTTTCGTCTTCAACCCGCTCAACATCTTTGCCAAACTCTGAATCTGACCTTTGAGTTTCGGTTTATGAGGACTTTCCAAACTGAGGACAGTAGAAGCGCTGTCCATAGAACTCAGAGTCTGTCTACTATCACCTGAGGTAATTGTTGATTGAATGAGCGTCGAATTGGTATCTAAAGTGGACATTCCCAAAGAGGAATTCTCAACGACGATGGGTAATGCTTGACTGGGCATGTTCCTACCGGGTCTTGATTGTATCCCAACTGGACCGGTCATTATTGAGGAGTGAGTTTGACCCACTGAGAAAGGAGGTGGCGGTGATATAGACGACGGATGAAGAGGGGTCTGATTCGAGCGATACAATGGACCATAGTGTTTTGGACCTTGACCAAAAGATCCCATTGGTTCAAAACCTGCCAGAGCCGTTGCTGCCAATTGCGCTTTCCTCGCTCTTGAATCATCCCTCTTCTCCCTCTCTCCATGTTTTGTATGTTTCACACGGCCTCTATCTTCCATGACGAAACCGGGCGAATTATCTCTTTTCCTCCAATCATCTTCATCCACACCGGAAGAAGACGTGACACTGGACATGGGACCAAAACTCGAGATCTGACTAGTTGTGGAAACCGCTGTCATACCCGACGAGGCAGTCATGGTCTGACCTCTGATATTGTAATTGGTAGGCTTCTTCTGTTCACCTTGTAATTTAGCAGGTGCAGACCAATTTCCACCAGAGGACATCTCTCGTTCGGCTACTCGTCGAGCCAGAGCGGCTAATTCGGGATTGCCAGACGATATCTTCATCATGTCTTTCCATTTGGACTTTTTCGCAGCAGCCGCCTGAGCTGGTGTCGTACCGAGAGGAGGAAAATTGACTTCGGTATCATCCTCGAGATCAAGTTTACTGATCTTGGATATATCCCTAGCTAGTGTTTGTGATGCCGTAGCGAGTTCAGCAAGCAAGGCGTCACGCTGTTGTTGTGACAGGCGGCCGTCTTCAGAATCGGCCACGGCAGCTGCAAGAGCGGCTTGGGCGGCTTTTCCTTTTCTGACACCTCGTTTCCGTCTCTTGGTGGTGGATAAGGAGCGAGTGTCAGAGTCAGGTCGAGAAGAATCATCAAGAGGTGAGTTTAGAGTGGGGGACGGGAAGCTGAGTTCGTCGGCTGGAGTAGGATTTAAATCAACGGTGGTAGCTGAAGGTAGCTCGTCGTTGTCAAGATCAGGAGTCGGAACGAGTTCTTCATATTCGGATACTTCTCGAGGTGATAAGTGAGATGTCAAGATAGGCGGAGCGGTAGAGGGAGGAATCAAAGAATGAGGTGCCAAAGGCGTAGAAGCTATTGGCGCAGATGACGTGAGAGCCGATGTAGACATTTTGCGCTCTTGCTCCACGATGGGTACGATGGGGGATTTGACAAACATTCCCGAATCTTTCAGAGCTTCGATGGGCTTAGAGTGAGGTCTTGTTTGCAATCTGGACATCTGAAGTTGTTGCACAGCCTTTTTACCTCCGATCATCTCGGGTAGATTCTTCACCCACTGTCCGAATTCTCTGGCTGAGACACGAGCGTCTACGTCGATACACAGGACGTGATTCGCCAGGTAGAAAGCGACCTCTCGACCGATTCCGGTAAACTTCGACAAGAGAAAACCGGTAGGGTCACGAAAGAAATTGTCAAAGTTGAGATCGCCAGGTGTAGGATCTTTCCAGGGATTGCGATGGAAGAGCATGTTAATGAGCACGATACCGAGGGACCAAACGTCTGCTGGGGCGGGGGAGTAAGTGGGTCCGAGGTTGTTGCGGCATTCTACCGGTCAGCACCATACTCTCCAATTTCCTCGATCACAGATTGAGAAGGTGGTGATATGACTCCGATGACGAGAGAGACGACGCAAAAAAACTCATGATGAAGATGGAAATGGGAGAGAACTGCACTTACCATATGACATGTAAGGTTTGCTACCGCATTCCACATCACCGCTCTCCTCTTCCGTGGTCGCCAGGCCAAAGTCCGTCAATTTCACAACGACCTTACGTTTAGCCTGAGGTCCAAAGTCCTCTTCTGTCGGAGCATCGAGTTCGATCGAGTCACAGCAGATGAAATTTTCTGGCTTTATATCCCGATGACTCACTCCGGCCTCGTGACACACCGCCACCGCCTCGCACATCTGACTGAACATCGAAGCGATGAGTTTCAATCTACGTGCTGAGAGCAGCGTGCTCGCAGAGAATGCCGATAGCAGACTGGGTGTTGGAGGGGTGGCCGCGGAATGTAGCGAGTGTTTTCCGTTGGCATGAGCGAACAGGAGTGAGGCGGGAGAACCACTAAAAGATCTAGTGGTTGAGGTTGACGGTGATCCGGCGAAAGAGGACCCGGCATGATGGGCGAAACCTTGCATGACCTGAGAGGTAGAGAAAGGAATGGAGGAAGATGAGTATTTGGAAGAAGACATGACGGTGATGTCTTCGGGTAAAGAAGAATTGTACAATCGGGGAGATGCGTCGCGCGACTTTTCGAGCCAGTAAAACCTTTACGTTAGTTACGAAGTGATGGATGAATTAGTGGACCCACAGATCCTCGCCTGGGCAGAGTTCTAACATGAGGAACAGCCACTTCTTAGTTTGTAGTGTCTGATGTAAGGTGACGATGTTTGGATGAACGGGCAAAGCGAGATGGATAGTCGCTTCGAAGAGTTGTGTTTCCAATTGTTCTTCTTCCAAATTTTGTTTGCTCAAACACTTCAAAGCTGGAATGTCAGCGTTCTACCTACCACTCTGCCAGATCGAAACATACCGTATTCCCGCCGCTTGCCACCCTTCTCTCGTACCAAATATACAACGGCATAGCTTCCAGAGCCAAGTTGACGTATGACCTGATAAGTCTTCTTCTCAGGTGCATGTCCGTTCTCTCTCACATGGTTCACTTCACTCCCTCCTCTTCTTAATGGTAAAGCTTCGTCATCACTGAGCTTCCGCACAGCAGGTTCGACCACCTCGCCTTGAAACTCTCTACCTTCCCCGAACAGCATACCAGAGTACATTATATCCTCGGCAGTACGACCAACATCTGACTCGTCGGTGAAGGTTCGACCCGCTTCTCCCATATCCAACACCTCTTCGATTCCATCATACACAGGCGGTTCCCATACTTCCATGTCCTCGACCCCAGGAGCCCACGATCCGAGCATATCCACGTGTGCTTCCTTCTCATGTTTCATCTTACTCGGAGTAGCTTGTCCGCTCCCGCCTGGCAGGGTCGTTTCACTGCCTCTAGGAGTTCGAGAGTTTGATCGAGAGCCTAGTCGGATAGAGACGATAGCTGCAGAGTTACGTCGAGATCTAGGTGCTACATCGCCTTGATATAGTCTAGGGGATGGTAGTACGCTTTTAGGAGAACCTTCGGCGAATGAATAGACTTGTTCGACAGGAGTGTGAAGGGGAGATAGACGCCCCAAAACAGAAGACGACGTCTGTAGGTTGAGCTGTGGCGGGAGGGGAGAAGACGCTTTACGCTCTGGTACAGGAGGTAGAGGAGCGTTGGGTAAAGCAGGTGAGAAACCTCTGACTATGGTGGTCGTGGATTCGTTCGCCATACCCAACACATCGTTGGCAGTAATGCTGGGCAAACGCCCAACGGCTGTCCGTCCATGACGGGGTGAAGAGGGACCTTGGAAGGCCTGACGCCGAGGGGAAGGAGAAGGAGAAGGAGAGTCCAACCTATTGACAGCTTGTAAAGCCGGCGACTGACGCAGAGTCGTGTCGGTCATGCCGTCTACGAAAAGAGCAAACGGGTATATATGTCCCACAGAACGTTCAGAGATGTCCCAACCACCACCTCTGCCCCGTAGGGACGACTATTATCAACTGACCAAGCTGTGCGAGTAGCGTTTGATGGATGGAAGGATGAGTTGAAGGCGAAGAGAAAGACGGCGTCGGTCGACTAGTCGACCTAGCGCAAGACGCCTGGGGCACAGCTCTGAGAAGTTTAGGATGAATGGGAGAAGGAAGGTAGGTGATGTATGCAGATCTTGAGAGGGTGGGAGGTGAGATGGGTCAAGACTCGTTCCTTTGATGATGTGGAGCAGTTCGCGAAGGTGACACGTCACAGTGTGTTAAAGGGTGTCAGTGGGGGAGGGGGTTGTTGAATGACTCTTTGGGCCTCGTAAGGAGTGTCTGTGGTTTCGTGTGAGAAAGAATGGTCGAAAGAAGACCGGTGATGGGGCTGTTTACGGATACAGTACACCGCCGATGGATGATGACCAGATAACAGGTGATGGTATCACACAGTACACAATAGTAGTAGTATGGAAGAATCCGGGGTGTTCCGGCTCCACACGATACCAGTGAGCCAGTAGTCCAGTCTAGCCTCCTGACGACGCAGATCTCTTCAGGGATCAGAAAGGATGAAACAGGTCCTATGCCCTTTTGGAGGTACGAGTTTGCAGAGGATCGATCAGCCGTCAACGCCAACAGCTCGATTGGGTGGACGGTTGATGGTCGTCGTCGTAGTCGTAGTAGTCGTAGTTGGGAAAGGCAGACGAGGGCGGGTTGGAGCTAGCTCGATCTTGAGCTGAATGATTGGGTGAAAGGGTGATAAGGATATGAGAAAGCATATGGTACGTTGATGAGTTTGTATGAAATGATTACGCGTGCTTGCGCTGACGACGTGTGAATGGATGGATGCAAATTGTTGTAGATGGAATGAGATGGAAGCTAGCAAATGGGTTGATGATTCCTTCCGTTGACTGGGTACCGTGAACCGTTGAGTGTGAGTGGATAGAGACTTTCAAAAAGAATCGTGTGTGAAGAGGAAGAGATAGGATAGAGAGGTCTATAGTATACAAGGGAGATGGATGGAAGAGGGAACGTAGGGGATGCAAAACATAGGTTTGAGAGAGTCGACTGAAAAGAGCTGAATGAGTGCGGTCATGGTAAGGAATCGGCCGGCAATGGTATTCAACCTCGCCCCCCCACCACCTCAAACCCGATGCATCTCTATTTCTCCTTCGGGCAATTTCGTTCGATGTACCGCGTGGAGTGCAGAAGCAGAGCATGCGGTGCATAATCTGCGACAGTGCCAATAGGTCCGCTAACGGAGATCGTCGACCACTTCTACCCAGACTACGCACGCACGAGCCATCAGCCCTGGTCCCTAGCCCCCCACGTTGTACGTTTATGTGAATCATGCATGACGACAGATGGTGTGGCAACCTGACCGCGACTGGACAATTCGACGATCTAAACCCACCCACGCACCCACGCTATTCCATCCTTATAAAATCTCCCCTTTAATCCCTCACCCATCTCATTTCACCTCCCTTCGGTCCCTTTCTCTCTCGCCGCGCCATCACATTGCGCCCCAATCACCCACTGTTTGTACATCGTACCAATCGAATTCCTTGGTGGATGATGCACCCCAAGGTGCCTCCTACACATGTCTACACTCTACACCTTCCTCCCCCGCGGAGATATTTATGTCCATGACCGGACTCGGCTTGATGCTGATTAACTTCATGAATTATATTGCAATTAGACAAGCATCAGATGTTGGCTTTCTTGTCATCAACCCGTAAATCAGATTGATCTGAACTTCAATCAAGGATGCTTCGGACCGATGACCCATTGACGCTTCACTCCGCCTACTACAGTATAGCTAAGTACAGTATACAACACAAGAACTATTGAGACGTTGGTGCACCAGCGGCAGCCCCGCTAGCAGCATTAGAACCCTGCATGACGATACTCGTCGTCTTGACAGCCGACAATCCAGCATCGCCAATATTCGCCCCCGCCTGCCCGATATCTATACATCAGCAACGATATCCTCCCATTCAGTCAGAGACGTACCCTTAGCGACCTTATCCGCCTCTTCCCCGAAGTTATGTTCTACGGCTTTATGAGCGTTTTGACTCATGGCTTCTCCCACTGTGGTCGTTGCCCCAGCAATACCTTCAGCGGCTACGGTGATCTGCTCCCATTCCTCCTCTGCAATCTTCCTTGCACCACTTTTCTCTTGCTCGGAAACTGGTGGTGCTGGTTTGGCCAATTGGTCAGGTAACAAAGCTCCCAATTTCTTCCCTCCTTCATGTATGAAACTCCCCACTGCTTCCGCACCTGCCGACGCGTACTCGGCGACCGTTGCCGTGGCCGATTTCATCGTTCCCGCGGCATCGGTGACTTTTTGAGATGGAGGTGGGGGATGTTCGGGATTGGTTTCATCTACATGTCTGTTCATCAGCTCACGACTTCGTACGGAGGAATACGAGCGGTACTCACTTGTCGGTATAAGTAGTGAGTCGTTCCGCGATGGCTTGGCCAGCACTTAAAACAGCTCCTGCTAAACTCTCACCCCACCCTTTCTGTCCATCTTCATCGGTGTCATTGACGAACAGGATGCGTTCATCCCATACACCCTGCGACTTGAGTGCATCTTCGAGCTTGGTACACAGTAGTTGTGTCGCTTCCCACTCCCTCTGTGAGGAACTTGTCGTCAACTATGGATTGTATTCGACGATAAGATCGGCTCACCTATCTTTCATAACGATTTTGACTTGTCCCACTGACGACCCACCATCGGCAGGAACAGGCGAGAACAAATAAGTTGGATGTTCATCCTGCGATTGGACCTTTCGAACCGGTGTGATAGGTAAGATAGCCCAAGAACTCCATCCTATGGTGAGAGTGAGAGTTGGAGAAGGGCGCGCGGGAGGGCTGGCTGGAAGAAGGACAAGAGTCAACTCTCCCATGGAGAGAGGCAGAGTAGTAGCATCGGGAGTAGGAAGATGTAAAGCTTTGCAGGAGGGGATTTCGGCGAGGGTTGTCATTTTGTCTGATTTCTCTATCCTTTGTGTGTTGTTAGAGCAAAACCGATGAACCAATGAACCAGTAGGCCAGTAGGACCGGTCAAGAAGGTTCAGTAGTACGCAGCGATGCAGAGTGGTGATATGTGTCTTCACGTGACATCAGACTTTTGGTGACGTCAGATGGTGGCTTGGATGATGCCCTGGGTCCTGGGACGACTTACCCAATCAAGCCGAGGGCAGCGGGGGTCCAGCCCAGGAACGAACCCCATGGAAGCTAAGAGATCCGCGGCGACTAAAATGGCTCAGAGGATCAGAGGAATTGCCTCGAATGTGTGTACTTTCTCACACTTCTCATCCATTTGTCAACCGGGTCCACCTCGAGAAACGTATAAGAAGCGAGTCTGATCACTCCCCATCCTCCTCTTCGTCTTATGATCTTGTCTCGTCATCTTTTTCGAGCCACTTGCCAGACTACCACTTGTTTCTCTCGAACAACTTCACCCCACTTCTCTGTACTTCAGACCGCCTCCTACAGTCAACTTCGTCTTCCGTCTCGCACGATGTCTACCGTCACTCAAAAGATCACTGACTGGGCGGATAAGAAGGATGGGTCTTTTAAACGTCAAACGAGTACATTCCGGGATGTCATCGGACCTGATTCTCATTTCTTGCCTGAGAAAGGTGAGTATACTTCCTTGTTCTTTCGGCTCAATCTTCCAAATCTCCCCATGATAGTCGTTGACTCAGCTTTGTAGAGGTTTAAAATCTGTACTGATGACATAGGTCGGTATCATCTGTATGTCAGTTACGCATGTCCCTGGGCACATCGTACCCTTATCGTCCGGGCTCTCAAAGGTTTAGAAGAGTATATCGGTATGTCCTACCTCCCTCACACTAACGACCGAGGCTGATATTTGAGATGTCTCGGTAGTCCACCCTCATATGTTAGAAGGCGGTTGGCATTTCGTCAAACCTTCCGACTTCACTTCCAACCCCGCACCTGTATCAGCCCACAATTTCGATTCTTTCCCAGGGGCTACGTCTGACCAGTTGAACGGATTTCATTATCTCTCCGAGATTTACTATGTTGCATCACCCGAATACAAAGCTCGATTCACCGTGCCAGTGGTGTGGGATACGAAAGAGAAGACGATTGTGAATAACGAATCTTCCGAGGTTATTCGATTCTTCAACACGGGGTTTAACCAGTCACTCTCAGGTAAAGAGAAAGAATTGGATTTGTACCCTGAAGAATTACGTGGGGAGATTGATGAACTCAACGAATGGGTTTATAACGATGTCAATAACGGAGTGTACAAATGTGGGTTTGCAGCTACACAAGAAGCATATGAGAAGGCTTTGGTACCACTTCGAGATGCCTTGGAAAGGTTGGACAAGCTGTTTAGTGATGGAAGGGAGTTTCTTATCGGAGGAAGGTTGACAGAGGCGGACGTGAGGTGAGTTCCAGCATTACCAACTTCTTTATTATCTCCCAACAGTCGAAGAGAAGGATTGCTGCTGACAAATAGACTGTACACTACTATCGTTCGTTACGATCCAGTTTATCACGGCCACTTTAAATGCAATTGGGGGTCGAGTGAGTACCTTCAAAGGTTTCACTCTTACATACTTGATTCAACCGTATCGAAACCCCGTGACGATGAAATGGTATAACATAGAGAATGAAGCTGACATTATCAGTCCGACACGACTATCCTCATATCAACCGTTGGCTCAAGAACCTATATTGGAATTATCCGGCCTTCAAAGATACTACAGACTTTGACCGTGAGTCTTTTATGAAGGACCTTGGAACTTGAGGGATACTAACGGAGAAGATATCAAAGAGCACTACTATTATTCCCACGCTCATATTAACCCAACCCGCATTGTGCCCCTTGGACCCAGGGTTGATATCGAACCTTTGTAAAGTGGTGTGGAGCCCAACAAGCGGAATGATGATGTCACGATTTAGAAGTCATGGCCTTCTCTGATGACTTTTGATGCTCACTTTCCAGCGGCGGAGGATATAAATATGCTGATTCTGTCGTTTACCCCTTGAATCTCTTGCAAGGTAGTCAGATACTCCCTCAGAATGGGCGATAGCATCACAGATTCAACAAATCCTTTCGTCGATCCCTTTACGCCCGACAATGAGCGGCGAGTGACAAATCTATTCGGAATGTATCTCGCTGCTCAGACGAATCATTCTAATTCTCAGCTGACAACAACCTCTTTCCCTCCAAGAGAGGGTACTGGGGACTTGCTAAAAGACACTCTATCTGAATACACAGGCAGAAACACGGAAGTACTCACTTTGCGTGAAAAACACTACTTTCTAGAAGCAGAAGATCTAGTGAATTGGCTCGAGCGTGTTTGGGTGGAGAATGACACCCGCTGGGATCCGATCAAGGAGACAATGTCTTGGATTCGAAGTTTGATAAATCCTAACACAGTAACCAGCAAAATTGGAAAAAGCAAACTGTACGACGCAATCGTTCTCTCACGCGATTTACGAGGTCATCTCTATGGTGTACCATCCAACAGGGGCACATCAGCTGAAGCAGCTATCGAAGCCGTGGTGAAAGTTCGTCAAGAACTGTATGGTCTACCAAGTGAAGCTTACGATCTAGGAGATAAAGGTCGGTTCATTCAACAATGGATTCGATCAGAATTGAGCAAGGCAACGGCTTCATCGTTAGGTTTGGTCTCCGCAGGCGTCGGAGCGGGAACAACAAGAACTGAACCAGCTTCGCAATTTATCGCTCGAGAACTTTTCAGTATCATTTGCGGTGAGCGTAACGATTATAGCAAGATAGCGCATTATGGATGTGTGTATGCGGTTTTCATGTCGGCGGCCGTGGTAGCTCTCACCATTCTTTACTTTAGGTCTACCCACTGTACGACAAACACGACGGTCTCTGTGGTTCCGGTACGTTCCGAATAGCTACGAGCTTGGGTTTGGAATGGATGTTAGTTCGAGGAGAGACTAGGCGTGAGGAAGCGATAGAAGAGGATGCATGACCAATGTGGTAACCATGTAAGACGTCTGAGCTCGTTTGTACGGAAATGGCGATAGGGTGACTTGGGTTCCAAAGTATTCCATGGACTTCCATCAACAACTTACCCTACATTCTCTACCGTTTACGGTAAGCCGTGAACCGGCCGCCGGAGATCTCGGTAGCTAATAAACAACTCGGACCCGATCACGGCCGTAAAATTGATGGTCGATCTTCGCATGACAGGTCGGAAGTTGACAACGACGGAAGTGCAAAGGGTGGGGTGCACGGACATGTCAAGACATCACCCTTGTACCCTTCACGCGGAATTCAAACCATCATCTTGCACCGCCACGACGATCTCCTTTCAAAGAGTTGAAAGTCCTGTCCGCTACCTCTCTGTCCATGACAGATATCACTCAAATCTTCACTTCCCAACGTTTTGATATCTCCCATTGGGCTTTCAACCGCTTGAAGTCAACTTCGCGTGGTTCAATCTTGGTAACCTTATCATCAAATTTCGACTCTCACTCCAATACATCATAATTCTGCTTGATCAGACCCGGACCCTATCAGTATGACATCAGCTACAAGTTCTCCTCACAATGATTTCTACAATGACGGCGGCCTTAGGAGAATGTCTTACGCTCCACGTCAGCGTCAGAGGCTCGACTTGAGTCTCACTGAAGAGGCAGTCTTGGAGCAGCTCATCACTGTGTTCCAGTCAGTCATTGATCCCCCGGAATATGGTGCTTCTGGCTCTAGCTATCCTACCTATCATATAGCACTTATCAGTCTCACCAAAGCTGCCAAAGCCCGCTATGAGTCCATCAAGGCAACTGTTCCTGCTGTACCCATGGAGACAGCATCTCCTGAGACAATCAAAAGAAATCTTCAAGTACTTCGACAGTCCTGTGTGATGTTACAATGCAGTAGAGATTATGAAGCAAAACAAACACGTATGGAAGCCCTTGTCGCATTGGTCCGTGGGAGGAGACGACCAGAGAATACATACCAAGAAGTCGATGAGGGGCAAGGTGCGTGCGCCGACACCATAGACCTCATGGATGCCTTCATGGCCGGCGATTTCTTGACAGTGCAGCACGGGCGTAGTCAGCTCACGGGTGCATATATTGTTAGCACGCTGGCCAAATTATGGAAAGAGGTCGAGACTCCCAAAAATGTTTTCCAAGAGTATACGAAGGCGAGCTTGGAAGATGTAGCAAAGACAGTCCTGGGTCTAGGGGGAAGCGAGCAAATGCCAGTGAATGCATACAGAGCATCTGCGTAGGTAGCTGATTTTTGCTTGTGGCAGGTCGCTGATGGAGTAAGAGACTACGAAACCATCACGAAGATGGAAAAAGCGATTTCTAGTATGTTCGATAGCAAACCGCACTCTATCCGTAGATCGCTGAGCCGTGGGAGCGCTTCCTCCCCAACAAAGTCCCCGAGGAGGAAGCGTGGCTTATTTTTGGGAGGCTCGCCCGGCTCTTCTCCCAGCTTGAGCTCTCATTCCACGCTTCATCTCCCAGCCCAGAGTACCGATCGTTCTTCATCCCCTTTCCCAGCAGCCCAGGGTATCTTGTTTGGGGGCAGTTAAGCTCACCACGAGCTTGTTCCAGTCAGGCTGAACCAATCATTGTAGTGGCCAAACATCCTCGTGTTGCATATTCTTGACCTGCATGAACGATAGTGCCACACTCCTCCTGCCACATCACGTGCCTCTCTGAACTAATGCCACGTCAGCAGGCATAGCACGCTCACCATAAGCTTTGGATTTTTTTCAACATGGCGCCATTTTCTCTTCACTCCTTATCCTCTTCCTACCCTTATTACTACAGCCTGCAAGTCTGCCAAAATGGTCAAGTCTGCCGTTCTCGGGTTCCCTCGCATTGGTACTGGACGTGCTATCAAAAAGGTGCGCTGTCAACATATGCCTGTTCCTCGTCGAACCTTGTCCTGTCCCTCGCCTGTCACTCACCGCAAGTCGCTAATCGCCAGGCCGTCGAGTCCTACTGGGCCGGAAACTCGTCCGCCGAACAGCTCGCTGAGGCCGCCAAAGCTGTGAGAAAAGAACGTTGGGAAACTATCAAAAATGCCGGTGTGGATATCATTCCCTCGTAGGTCAACCTGCCTGTGCGCATTAGAAAACGCTGACATTCCAGTGGTGATTTCACCCTCTACGATCATCTCTTGGATCATTCCTACAACTTCGGTGTCATTCCTCAGCGTTACGTCGAACAGAAACTGAGTGGTCTCGACACTTATTTTGGTGAGTTCCACCGTAGGATCTTGGCTCATATACTCATCATCAGCCATGGGTCGTGGTAAGCAAGACCGCGAAAAGGGTATTGACGTCGTTGCTTCTGAAATGGGAAAATTGTCAGTGTCCCCTAAATTTTATGGTCTAATATACTTATGGAAGCTTTGACTCAAACTACCACATCGTCAAGGTCGACCACGAGCCCTCAACCGAATTCAAGCTAAACTTCAACCAGCAGCTTGTCGAATATGAGGAGGCCAAAGCTCTGGGTATCATCACCCGCCCTGTACTCTTCGGTCCCATCACCTATCTCTCTCTTGTCAGAAAGAGCCGTGATGCTCCCGCCGACTTTGAGCCTCTCCAGCTTCTCGACAAGCTCATTCCCGTCTACAAGGAGCTTTTGTCTCAACTCAAGGACGCTGGTGTCGAAGCTGTACAGATCGACGAGCCTATCCTCGTCCTTGACAAAGCTGAGGCCTATGGCGCCGAGTACAAGAAGGTCTACGAAGCCCTCGCACCCGTCGCACCCAAGATCACCATCACTACCGCTTACGGTCGACTTGGCAAATCCTTAGACTACCTCAAAGACCTTCCCATCTCTTCCCTGCACCTTGACCTCGATCGTGAGCCCAAACAGCTCGACGCCGCGATTGAGGCTGTCAAGGACACGGGACTCGGTTTGGAGCTCGGTTTGATCTCCGGTCGAAACATCTGGAAAGCCGATCTCAAAGCCGCTAAAGCTTTGGCTCAGAAGGCTGTCGACGTAATTGGGACCGACAGAGTTGTGGTGTCGACTTCGTCATCTCTCCTCCACTGCCCTATCTCCCTCAAGGTCGAGAAAAAGCTCACTGCTCAGCAGCTCAGCTGGTTGTCGTTTGCCGAAGAGAAATGCGAGGAGGTAGCTGCTCTCGCCGGTGCCCTGAATGGCAAAGAGTCCGCCCTGTTCGAGCAAAACACCAATGACATCAGTGCCAGACGAGAGTTTGAGCGTTCATCCGACCCTGCTGTCCGTGAACGCGTGGCTGGAATCACCGAACAAATGTTATCTCGCCAGTCTCCTTTCCCTACTCGTAGGGAGGCGCAGAAGAAGCTCAAGCTTCCCAAATTTCCCACGACGACCATTGGTTCCTTCCCCCAGACGAAGGAAATCCGTCAAGCACGTGCTAAATTCGGCAAGAACGAGTTGACTCAGCAAGAGTGAGTTGTCCGTTAGCCTTTTGACTGATTAGCTGAGTTATTTAGGTATGAAGCCGCAATGGAAGCCGAGATCAAGTACGCTGTCGACTTCCAAGAACGCATCGGCCTCGATCTCTTCGTCCACGGTGAGCCCGAGCGTAACGATATGGTTCAATACTTCGGCGAGCAACTCAACGGTTTTATCTTCACTCAACTCGGCTGGGTTCAGTCCTACGGCTCTCGTTACGTCAGACCCCCCATCGTCGTCTCGGACGTGTCTCGTACCGCTCCCATGACCGTACGCTGGTCGGCATACGCGCAAAGTCTTACTAGCAAGCCGATGAAGGGTATGCTTACTGGTCCCGTCACTGTGAGTCCATCTCTATGATCATATACCAAATGTCCTGCTAATGAATGAGATCCTCAACTGGTCTTTCCCCCGTGCCGATATCTCCAAAGAGGTTCAATCCAAGCAGCTTGCTCTTGCTCTCCGGGATGAAGTGGTTGACCTTGCCAATGCAGGGATCCAAGCTATCCAGGTCGACGAGCCTGCCATCCGCGAAGGTCTTCCTCTTCGTAAGGCTGACTGGGACAACTACCTGAAATGGGCTGTCGACTCTTTCCGCCTTTCCACCTCTGGGGTTGGAGATGACACCCAAGTGCACTCTCACTTCTGTTACTCTGACTTTGGTGACATCTTCCCTCATATCCAGCGTCTGGATGCGGACGGTGAGACACCTTTGCTTTTCCTTTGCGTTAATATTACTGACGTTACAGTCATCTCGATTGAAGCCTCCAAAGCCGACCTCAAGCTGCTCGACGTCTTCAAGACCTATGGTTACTCGAACGAGATTGGACCTGGTGTGTATGACATTCACTCTCCCCGTGTGCCGAGCGAGCAAGAGATCAAAGACCGTATCGCTGCCATGGCGAAAGTGCTCCCAGTCGACCTTCTTGGTGAGTTCAATCGTTTCTCGACTGTACGCGATCACTGATCTCCAGTCATCAACCCCGACTGTGGTCTCAAGACCCGTGGATGGAAGGAGACCGAGGAATCTCTGTCTAACCTGGTCGCCGCCGCCCGCTGGGCTCGTGAGACCTTCGCCTGAGTTTGATCACCACATCGCATAGGTTTCAACAGCCTTTCATATATCTCAACAATCGGAAACTCATCATGTTCATACCCATCAGAAACGTCATTGGTAGACTAAAAAAAGGTGTTTGAAGTGGAGAGTAGTCGTAGTAGCCCCAAGTAGTGGGAAAAGAAGAGAAAAATGCAGCCTGTTCAACCGGCACTACTTGTCTCCGGACGTCTCCGGACGAGCTGTCAAATTTGCTGCAAGTTTGACACGTGAGATGAAGCAGTCTGAATCATGTTGATGAGGACAAAGGGTTGGATGACCGATGAATTTGCAGTCGCGCTGACATTCACCGTTCAATTTGCTCTCTCAATCGTGATGCATTACATACCACCTCACCTATACCAACAGCCGAATCAATGATGAGATCCTACTACCACTTGTGTCAACATGAAACATAAGCTGTCTTACTACATCCCGTCGTCATCTCTACATGTCATTCACTAGTTTCCCACTCGACTCAATCCCTCTTTCTCAACCACAGCGTGATGCCTGTCGCCGAGGTATGTTCTTCACTGCTTTGATCTCTCCTTCGCTTTGCCAATCACCAATTTCCCTTCACCCGTTGTATCGATCTACTTGAACCATGTTCAAATCTCGCTTCTGCTCCCAGGAGAGTTGCCCTCCACTTTCTCTCGCCCTTCACACGGAGATGAAGCCAAGAAGGAATACTGTGTGGAGGAAATCAAGAAGTCTCGCTGACGTTTTCCAGCAGGTTACGAAATTTCCTCTGACGTTCTCCTCCCTCCAATCTCCGAAGTGGTCAAGAAGACTCGATTGAAGTACGACGATGCGACTTCTTTGATCAAGTCAATCAGTCAAGCTATAACACCTCGTTCTTGTACGGTGTCGGAGCTTCTTCGAAACTCTCAAACGAATCGAGTCGTTGGGCAGGGCAGTGGAAGAGAAGATCCTGATAATGAAGGAGTTGAACATATGAGAGGATGTGTAGAAGAGACATGGTTGAGTACTGGAGATACTGGTCTAGATGGGCTTTTAGGAGGTGGGGTAAGGATTGGTACAGTGACTGAGATTGCTGGAGAGAGGTAAATTTCATATCACTGGGCAATTCATCATTCTCGACTCCCATCGCTCGCCTCTTGTCTTCACGATCTGTGGGTGAAGTCTAACGTGCCTTTCAATCACTTTCGTTCCGGCGTGAGAAGCTCATTTCGAGGAACTCAAAACAGTGTGGAGTGTGGAGGGGCCTAGCTGACATAAAGTGCTTCGGGCAAATCTCATCTTGCCATGTCACTCGCTCTATGTGCTCAACTACCACCTTCGACACAACCAGGAGGTACCATTATTCTCACTTCCGAACGTGATCTCGCCACTGGTCGTCTAGTCCAACTTGCTCAATCTCTGCTTTTTCATCATACAGCTTCTTCCCCCAGTCCTCCAACAGAGTCTTTACCCAGCGTAAGAGACTTGTTAGGAAACATTCGAACAATGCGTATTGCCGAGATATCAGATTTAGAACATTGTTTAACATATCAAATTCCTGCTTTACTTTCTTCACTCCTACCTGCGAATCGATCTTCACTCCTAGGACCATCACCTACCCCACTCAATCAATCATTACCTTCCGAAACCACTATCAATGCTCCTGCTCCATCTGTCACTGTCATTGCATCCGACCCGCCTATCATGACTGCACCCACTGTACCTGTTCAACCTATACCACCCCAATCGACTATCGCAGTTCACACTTCGGGAAAACTCCCTGTCAAATTAATAGTTCTCGACTCTATCACCGCTCTCATGAGAGGTACCGACGTTCGTTCCGTTTCAGCCATTGGATTAGCCCAACGATCACGCTATCTTTGTTCAGTGGCAGATTCTCTCAAAGCACTGGCAGTAGCATATAATCTCGCCGTGGTAGTGATCAATCAAGTCAGCGATGTCTTTTCCCGTCTACCCATATCAACATTCACATCATCACCAGTTTCTCAATCTGTAATGGAAGAAGACGCTCCTCCAATGTTATACGCGACGCAAAAACGTTGGTTCTCCGGAGAATCAGATTTACTTGGGAAAGAAGCTAGTTTGGGGATCGTATGGGCCAACGCTGTGAACACTCGGATCATGCTCAGTCGAACGGGTAGAAGAAGACTTTTAAATCAAGAACATCCTTCTCAAGGTAAGAAAGGTGATGGATCACAAATGGAAGATATAAGACCTACTTTGGTGAGAAGAGCACATTTGGTTTTTGGACCTTTTGCACCGGAAGGTATGATGGATTATGTGATTACTGAACAAGGAATAAGGACTTTAGAGGGGAGTTTCAGGAATGTGGGAATGGAGAGAAGACGAGAGAGGTCGAAAAGAGATAAACAGGGTTTGTCAAGGACGGAAGAGGAAGTGGAAATCAAAGAAGTTGAGCCAGGGGAGAAAGAGGTTTTGGATGATATGGGAGAATTACCACCTGGGTTTTGGGATGAAACTCCTAGTAGTCCAGTCAAGGAGTTGTAGCTTGCGTGGAGGTAGTTTGAAGGGGTATACTAGGGGTAGGTTAGCATGGTGAAGATGTGTTGTATAATGCCCATACTGATCATATGCATCCTGTCATCTTTGTCAATTATGTCATATGGTACTTACTCACGCCAGTGAACTCGCGCAGTGGAGGCGGTTCACAAGACCAATCAACATCTCTTTCCATCCAGTGTTTTATAATACCTTACCCCCATCCCCCCAATCAGTCTTACTTTCCCTCTAACTCAAGCCCCAGATCTGGGACCTATCATAAGTTAGTCCAGTCACAAACGATCACCAATGTCTCCACCCGGTCCATCCCATCCAAGTCGTAATGTCATCCTATTCAGAACTCCAACAGAACAAGATACCTACCATCTCACACTTTCTTCCCTAGGTTGTCATCCCATCTCAATACCCGTCTTAATGGAAGAATATCATATCTCTCAACTTATCCAAATTATACAACATGGACCGACATACGATGGAATCATAATTAGTTCTAAACGTTCTGCAGAAGCTTGGATCCGAGCTGTAACTTCTCTTTCTACTTCTTCAACTATCGATATATCCCCTTCTAACTCTTACGTACATGATTCCCTCACCCATTCTCACTTACAAAGTGAGTTATCTGATAATATAGGTGAGTAATCCTGACTTTGAAGTGTATATCTATTAGAGATGTTGATTCTAGATTGGTCTTCCACCCCATTATATTGCGTTGGGAATTCTTCACTTGAATTATTTAAACAATCCAATTTAGAAAAAAGATGGTTACCAGATTTACGTATGGCGATCAGTTCGAAATCAGCCACGACGTTGATCCCTCATATACTACTACATCATGAACCTTACTCTTCATCTGGATCTGGATCTGTTTCCGGATCGAATACCTCACATGTCACATCTCGAAACCGTCTCGGAAATTCGGCTTCATCTCAAGTTCTGATCGAGCACCGAAGTAAGAGGTACCTCTTACTCAGAGGTGATAAGACGTTAGATGAGATACAAAAGGTCATTAGGGAAGAAGGAAATGAAGTTCATGAAGTGGAAGTTTATCGTACATTCCCTAGACCGGAAGTAGAGTTGGAACGAGATCTCGATAGGATCATGGGGGACTTGAAAGATGAGGGAGGATGGTTAGGTTTTTTCTCTCCTTCAGGAGCTGAGGTTGGTTTGCCTTTTCTGAGAAAACGGGGTTTTATATCGGGCACAAGAGAACACATCAAGCGAGCGGAAGAGACGGGCTTAGCTTTCGACGAGGAGAAGACTGGTTTTGAAAGGGGGATAATGGACGAACAGAGAATTGTGGAAGAGGAAATGGTTTTCATCAAAAATTTAAGAGAAACCGGGAAGGAAAGACTGAAGCAGGTGGTCGGAAATATAGAAGGTGAAGGGGAGAATGAGGAAAGAGACGTAGGGGAAGGATCTACAGGGAGAGGAGGATGGAAAGTTGTGGTGATTGGTCATACCACTGAAGAATATCTTACCAGGTCAGACGTAGGGGTCAGAGTAAACGCAGTGGCGGAAACTCCGGATGTAGAGGGGATAGTGAATGCCATAATGATCCCAGATGGATGAAAGAGTTGAGACATAAATACTGATTGTGAGGGACGCCTAACACCATTAATCGACAAGAGAGTACAGTATATACTCAGTAGATCATCGAGATGACATCAAGACAAAGCTCCGCTCTTTTTTCAATGTGCTGTGCCTAGGGAAAATGACTAAGATGGAGCACGATCTGCATGACGCCTACTCTACGTGCAACATCCAAAAGGAACAACCAATGAAGGGAAACAAGGATGTAGTGTATGAATGTTCGTACTTGTACAAATTTGGGCACAGTTGTGATCCTGCAGCATGTCACTTCTACGATGGTTCATGATGATCGCAGTCGAAGTATGTTGAACGCAAGACTGTCACGATCAGCATTGCACACACACAATGAGGAAAACGGTTTATGAGTGATATCCAAGGATACGACACTTACCAGAAGATCATCACTGCTACTCCGTAAATAGCCAGCGCGAGGGCGAACCATTTGGTCAATCCTGCTTCTCTTCGGAATAGCTTGAAGTAGAAGAAACCAGGAAGGATAAAAGATATTATGGTAGATCCTGTTGATCCTACAAATCCAAGGACTGATGATCAGCATTGTCCCGGTGAAACTCGTCGCGAAGGAGATGGACACAACTTCACTCGTTCGATGTCCGCCAATAGGGGGTGATTCCAAGATGTATTATTATGGATGGAGAAGTGTTGCAAAGACCATATTGTTAAGGAGAGAATTGGGCGACTCACCAACTTCTAACTCATCCACTAGTAAAGCAATGATGAAACCTAAACTCAATATTCCCATGGTGATACCAATAAATTTCCATCTCCTCATCTCTATCGCACCTCCATGTGCCAAGTCTTCCACGTCCTCTTCCTCCTCATCATCATCTTTCGGTACCAATGGATCTTCCTCCGCCTCTGCCTCACTATCCTCGTCCGAATCTGGTATATCGTACGATGGCTCAGGTTTAGGTTTGATTATCCCGGATGTCATTTGATACACGCATATCCGACAGGGTAAGCATTGCAGAGGATAAGACAGTCCTACTAGGAGTACGATACCTAATCGACCGAGAGCGATGGGGAAGGATGTAGGAGGATACATGGCGATAATGTTGGATCCCACTTTACTGCCGAATGTGAGATATCCGATGACACCAAGCTAGGGGTCAGTGGGACGGGCTCAACATGTATAGAAATCTGCTGACAGCTTCGTAAACGGCCGTGGCTAAACCAATCGAGGCTCCAGTGACAACGTTCATTCTTTGTTGAGTTTTGTCCTTCAGTTCATTGTAGATAGGAAATAACTAAGGGATTAGCTAGTTGGTCGACGAGTCTCATCGACATTTCTCACATTTTGTGAACAGCTAGGAATCGTCAACTCCTATTTGCTTTGAGGCCAAGAGCTCACGTGTAGGCAAAGATTTGCACAGGAAAGCTGGCTAATGTGTTGGAACTAAATCGAGCAAGCACAACCTCTCCTCTGGACGGACTGGCTCCCTTGAAGATGTACCATGATACTACCACGATGAGAAGGCTGAGTCAGTCAGCTGATGATCGGTCGAAATAGAACGGGACAACTGACTAAACGACTGTGCCCAATGCGATTTGACTGGTGAAGCGTAACGCGTCAAGCGTTTTGAGGAATGATAAAGGCGCAATGACTACCATGGAGGCGACCAGCCAGAAATCTTGTGGCAACAACAGCGAATCGTCGGACAAAGGATGACGAAAAATGTTCGCCAAGGTGGCAAATACTTGAGGAAGTAAGGTCTGTATCATCAGTCATTATCCAGCACTACAGCACCCAAACTCACTTTACATATTATAAGATATGAGACGGATACTCCAAAGCACTTGATCGCTATCGCCAACTGCGAGTCAGCAGACCCTTTTACAGGGACAATGTGAGACTGACATCAAACACCCTCGTAGCCCAACCTTTCCCAAAAGCTATCTTTGCCACCTCGTTGAAACTCGCCTTCTTCATCTCGTGACCTGGCTGTCGTCCCACAATGGTAGCACATCGACTCAGGAGGTACAAACCAAAGAAAGAGGTGATACCGCAAAAAGCACACGACACAACTCCCGGTATGATACCCATTGTGGCGAAGGCGGAAGGAAAAGCGAGAGCTCCAGCTCCTATTATAGTATTGGCGAGATTAGAGATTGAGGATATGATCGTAGCTGAACCTTGAGATTGAGCTATAGAACGGGCCGACCGAGCTGAACGATGTGAACGGCGTGAGCGAGCGGGGGATATGAAATTGTTGTAGGCTGAAGCTGGAGCTGGTGAAGAGGTACCATATTGTGGTTGAGACATGATTTTTTGAAGTTGATAGCTAATGTTGGTAGACTGGATACGCTACACCACCGAGTGAACTCAGTAAGTAAGTACTGTACGACTATGGTCCAGTGACCAAGAGGTGAAAGGGAGGAATGGGGGAATAGCTGCATACGTAATCGGACCTGACCTTCTCCTGGGGATAAATAACAATGAAATATATGAGAGAATAATGTCTCACTGACGCGCCTGACTTCTTTCCGTCCTTAGTAGAGTAAACATTCAACATTGCATCATGTCCAACCCAGATGACTCTATCATGCTCCCTCAACCTATAGGCACTCTCGGTACCCTCTTCCTAGTCAAACGTAAGGCAGGAGTAGATCTTCAGAGCTTTCCAATAGATTCTGAACAGGTCACCATAGGGCGGTCAGTCTCTCTCAACTGACTGTGGTCGAGTTCCCGCTGATAGATACAGTGATTACGATTGCGATGTGAGCTTCAAGATACACCCGGAATGAACTACAACCATCTGTACTGATACAACAGATCCGACTTTATTTTTCAGACGTCTCTAAACTTCACTGTGAAATCAGCTTCGATCCGAGCAATGGACGGGTCAGTCTATCATACAAATCATCCATCATAGCTGACGTTTAGGCAACTCTCAATGTCTTGGGGTCAAATGGACTGTATCACACTCCTGCCGAGGGCATGTCTACTCATTACCAGCCGCCGTCAGTGATCGAACTGTCCGACAGGGACACATTCTCCATTCGCAAAAAGGTCTTTCGTTTCGAGTATCCAACTCCTGGATTGACAGAGGATATAGCTGGACTCATGTCGCCTATCGTCAAGTCTTCTACGTTACCGCCAGCTTCGCCTTCCCCCAACAAGGATTGGCCCTCCGACGCAACTCAGCCTTTCCATAGGAGGGCCTCTCATCGAATGTCCCTTGTGCCTCCAGGCAAAACATTCGTACCCTTTTCGCCTGCCAAACCGAGTCGACGGCACAGCGTGCTAGGTTTGGGCGATGCGAGCTCGACTGGAATGATGCCCGGATCTGGGCTGAATCACGAGATACCTCAAGAGGCCGACGAGAACGAACAGATGGAAGATGCCCCTGCAGACCTACTCGTCGATGTTACTGAAGGGGAAGATGGCGATGTCGTGTATTTGGAGGTGAAGGATGAAGACCTCATGGCCGGTCACTCGGTGAAGGTCAGCTGAAAAAATTGTAAGGGGTGTACAGCTGACTCCTGCAGCCCATCTATCAAAGATCCTTCTCGACTCCACAGCCATCCCGCAAGCTAACACCACGCAATACCTCCGCGGTGCCACGCACTCGCACATTTCTGCCAATCCCTACCCTCAGCCCAGCCCCTCCGCCTCAAGCGATGGCTCGGCAGCTCGTACCAGCCCAAGTGGCACTGTCCACTCCACGAGGGTCGTCATCTTTACGTAAATCACTTCTGCTTCGTTCGGCCCGTAGGGTGTGGGAAGAAAATCTCTCTCCGGGCCTGGAGGGAGCCATACAATCCGGCGATGTGGAGATAAAGCGCAAGAGTCTCAGCCCCAAGTGGACGGGGAAGAAGAGCTTGACCCCTCGACCATCTCTTGGGAGCGATGATGATAGTGAGAGTGATGAAGATCAGGGGGACAATCAGATACAACAACAGGAGACGACGGAGGAAGCTCAAGCGGTGCCTTCAAACGAAGAAGATATGGATAGCCTCGAGGCTGATATATCTCTTGATCTGGAGGTGAATACTCTATATGGTGACCCGCTGATCAAACAGACAGAGGATCATATCTCCGAGCTTGCTGCCCAGCTCAATATCGAGCAAATGGAGAATGACGGATACGACGAGGATGACTATGAGATGGAGGAGGAAGCCGAGGTGAACGGAGACCAAGAGGCCGGATTTGTCGAAGCCACGGGCGACGCTCCTCGGAGTGACGAGCTACCTCCTGCTGAAATCGGAGTCGAAGAGGAGATGGACGTTGTGGGAACGCCCGTCGCCGTACGTCTCTTACTCACAGTCGTGGATAGGCTGACTCGTGCAGCGACATTCATCAATTAACCGGTATTTCACCCCGCAAGTCCATCGGTATGGATCTGACCAGTCTCGTCGCTCATTGGCGTCAATCGGCGGACCTCCTGTTCGCTTCGAGCGTCTTCCAGTGACTCCTAACGTCCACGGAGGTTCTGTGGTACGCACCGTTCCGACCCCGGGTACCATGGGTCCACCTAGTCGACGCCTCATGTATCCGCCATTGCCCGTGCAGTCAGAGATGGTAAAGCTCCCCCAAACGCCAGCGAAAGTACCAGAGAGTCCTGCGTTGTTGGCAGAGGTGTGTTCGTCTACCTTGATCAAGGGATGAGCTGATGATGCAGGTCAAACGTCGACGAGAAACTTTAGCCACTCCTCGGGCTCTCCCTGCACCCCCTCCCAGCTTCAAAACACCGATCCACTCCACATCTCTCGTCAAGTCGATGTCACACCCAGCTCTAGCAGGTTCACCAGAGTCCATCGCCAGCCCCGACAAAGTCCCTAACACCCCCATGAATGCGCTCAAAAAACGTATGCAAGATCTACGTCAACAGAGCGTTCAACGTCAGGTGGCGCGCGAGAATCGGAGAGCGACAATGGGTCTCGCAATGCCCGAAACGCCCATGAGACCCAATATGAACAAGTCGGCCTCCTTCACCGTTGGACCTGCGAGACGATTCGTTCAATTTGGTAGTGCCCCAACACCAAGGTTCAGAGCGAAGCCTGAGCTCGATGTAGTCCCTTCGAGTCCTGCCAAGTCGGAGAATGAACCAGTCGAGCCGACACAATCTCCCGTCCGGGTAATTTCTCCTCGAAAACAAGCCACGCCGCCAACACCCCCATTCAAAGGCATCAGAGAAGTGTCACCTCCTCCCCAGCAACCGAAGACACCCTTTATGGGAGATCTCAAGACTCTCTTCCCAGCGGAAATCGACCAGGAAACGCCTTCAATGACAGGAATCAAGGAGATGTTGCAGCCTCCTCCTGTCATCCCGCCCACTCCGAGTTTTTCAGGCATGAAGAGTCTGTTCCAAGCTCACAAGGAAGTTGCGACTCCCAGTATGGATGGTGTGGCGGAGATGTACGAGCTGGCAGGATCGCAACTTCGGATTGAGGAGAGTACAGCGGAAGTCGAGGCGGCGGAGGAACCGGTGGTTATCAAAGTCTCGGTGGAAAAAGAGTCACGTTCTGCTCGATCGCGTGCTGCTACAAAGCGTCAAGCCTCGCCTACGAAGACCGTCAAGCCCACTTCATCAGCTCCTCGGGCCTCACCACTCCCAGCTACAATCACGGAGCCCGTACAAGGCGCTAACGGCACAACGAGCAAAATACCCACACGACGAGGCAAGACTGGTACCGTACCACCCACAACGGATGAGACACGCAGCAAGTCGACGCGAGGGAGAAAAGGAACCGCCAGTGTCGAGCCTGCTCCCGTCGAGACCGGAGTGAAGGTAACAAAATCGCGGTCGACAAGGTCAAAGACGGCTGAAGTGCCTGCCCCTACGCCTGTAACAGAAGTATCTGAACAAGTGGAAGAGAAACCATCTGTCAAGACGAGTACAACTTCACGTTCTCGTTCCACTCGGTCCGTCAAAGCAGTCGAGCCTATGACACAGGAAGTTTTATCCGTTCCATCAGTCGAGCCACCCAGCAAGCGCGGGAGGAAAAAAGCATTAAACGAGAGTACTCCTCAAACCGTACTCGAACCGGATCTCGAGACTGTCACTAAGCCCACGTCGAAGTCGAAACGTGCGCCTGCCAGTCACCCAGGAGTGAAGAGTGCAAGTAGGACAATAATTGAAAAGGAGAAATCTGAACCTTCTCGGATGACGAGAACGAAGACGGTGGAGACGAAAGGAAAGGAGAACGAGCCGGAAGTGGATATGAAGAAAGCGGTGAGGACGAGGGCGGCAGTGGGAGAGAACGTAGTAAAAGAGGCTCCTTCGAGATCTACAAGAAGCAGGAAATGAGTTTGGATATGGATTGTTTTGGGGTCTTGATATTGTAGTTTGAGAGATGCATGTTTCATATTGCTCATCACTCCTACAGTCTCGAGGTTCATAGCATGACAACGTCATTCATTCATGTTACGTGTCGTTGTCACGCGCGACCATCGAAACTTTACTTCGTCCCATTCGCCTGTCATCTGTCATTTCCTATTTCGAGATATGTACTGTACATGTACTCACTGTGCGCTGAACCACAATAACGTAGAATAAGAACTCATGAGACAGAAAGATAATGACGGAGGGGGCGGGGGGATAAAAAATTAGCCTATCGCCTGCGGGATGTCAAGGTGAGTGTAGAATCCTTTCTCCCGTCTTCAATACTTACTGCCTACTCTACTACTGTCCTTTGCCCATGTTTCAATGATTATTCAATTGCATGTATTACCAGACCTCTCTGCGAGACATGGTGACTCCACTTACTTTTAATGAGAATGCTATATTCATCCTTCCTCTCGTCCTCTTGAGAAGTCGACATGCTAATAGCACAGGATATCTGACAAGTAAACCCGTTCGGCCAACTCATGATTCATTCTATCACTCACTGAGACTCTAACATCTAACGTCAATATCCTTTCATTAAACAAGAAACAAAGTACGAGTTTCCCCCCTCTCATTCAATCTTCTCCCGCAATCCTTCCCGTCCTTCGGCCTTCGTGTGATTCTGATCTACTGATGTCACTAGCATCACATATGCCCGACTGACCGATCTTCTTCGTCCTTTTCTCCAAACCCCAAAATGCCTCATATTCTTCTTTCTCTGGTCATCCTCCTCCTCCTCCTCTCTCTTGAGTGTGATACCTGTAAGCTAACTGAGTTGTCAGAGGCGAGACTCGCTATCTTTCACTATAGAACGACGTCCACTTGGCTTGAGTTTCAATGTTTCTCAACTGTCAGGTTCCCATTGGCCTACTGGGCTTTACAGCTGGTTTCTTGCGAGTAAATGCCTGGCAGCCTGATTATATTCTTAGAGTGAGCGAAACGACTTTGTATAGTGATTGTCAACCTAGGCAATCTGTGGTGATCAATGGTGAGTTCTTCCTTGAAGTTTCTTCCTCCAAATGTCTTCACAACCCTACTTCATCTATCAATGGACTTGTCTTCCCTGCAAATTACATCTTTATACACTGTTACTCGTCCCTTGTGTATCCGTGGTAATCTGTGGACCTCATGAATCAGTCCACTCATTTAGCTCCAGGTACCTCTATCACTCGATGAGCTGATGTTTAGGAACCTCTCCAGGACCCCTGTTGACATTCCAAGAAGGTCAACATTACTGGGTTAGGGTTTACAACGATCTGCCTGACCAAAATACCACAGTGCATTTCCACGGGTTCTCTCAGTATGCTAGTCCGTTCAGCGATGGAACGCCTCAAGCTAGTGGATGGCCTATACCTCCCGGAGATTTCTACGATTACGAGTTTCAACTGGAGTACGGTGGGTGACATAATTTGCAAAATTGCTTTCCTATACTCTACGGCCCGGTATCTTTTCCTCTATTATATCATGTCAATGTGGTAGGATCCTGTGTATATATATGTAGCGATGGCAGAAGTTTTGGACAGTGTTCTCGTAAGGAAGAGTAGAAGGAACGTCGACTGATGGCAGGTTTCTACGGGACATACTGGTATCATTCCCATGTTCAGAACCAAGTTGGAACTGCTCAAGGACCTGTCATTGTCGAACAAGTCAACAAAACAGACTGTCCTGTAGAGTATGACGAAGAGATCGTCATGATGATTTCGGATTACTACCATGTGAGTAATTGTGATACCGGTTTACTCAAAGCCGAACAGTCTTTTCCTCCCTCCCCATCTCCCTCCGTCCATTCTCCCCCATCTTTCACTGACGCATCATGACTAAGATTGCCCGGTTTGAGGGCATGGAAGAAAATGGTAATCTGATACAAGGCAACGGACGACGTCATCATCGCCGGTCTCCTCAATACCACCGTTTTCGGCTGGCTGGGTGAACCGCAGAGCTTACTGGTCAATGGGAATGCTCAAGGCGTATGTAATGCTTCCGTTTTACTCCCGGGCCAGACTTGCGGCACTGGTTGTGGGAACAACAAGCAGCTGGTGAAACCTAGTACACGATATAGGGTTAGGATCATTTCTTCTACCAGTCTGAGCTATGTGGGATTGGCACTTGAAGGACACAACATGACTGTTTTCGAAGTTGACGTGAGTATTCCTTCTTCCCCCTATTCCCACTCGTCTCCTCTTGGAACATGACTGTACGTAAATTGATACGGTGATGAGAACAACCGATGCTGACAAAGAAGGGGACTTACGTGGAGCCTCTTCCCGTGACGAGTTTGGAGATGGGAGTTGGTCAGAGATACTCGGTGTTGATTGAGACTATGGACAATCCTACCCAAAGCGAGTGAGTTCACAGACCTTCTCACAACTAACTGTGGGCGTCTTTATCCCGAAAGCGCTAAAATTATCACCGGATGATAGACAAGTATCACAGTGCTGATTTGTAGCTGGTATTGGCGTCTGAGAACCATGTGGCGTCCTACCCGTGTCAATGGCTCAGCAGTGTGGTCATATGACTCCTCTGCAACTTCCGATTCCTTCACTCGGAATTCTATCAGTCAAGAGCCCACTCCGGTCGGTCTAAATGAAACCGTCCCTCTGCCTGATGAGGTTTTTGGATGGGTATCTGGGTTGGTTTTCTCTCTCTCCCTCACCTGGCGTTCTTCCTTTAGCACTCAACCCTGCTGGTGTACGCTTCATTCTGCTATCGACCGTTGACGACGTCAGGGACTTCAAACAATGGAATCAATCCGAATACCCTCCCTCCGATGAAGAAGTAACACGAATCATTGTATGTTTTCACTTCCGCCTACAAAACCCCAATTGAAATTGCAGATTTTGAACGCTCAACAAATGGTCGATATGCAAGGATTCCGATGGTCGATCAATGGACAATTGAACAATTCAACTTTGCCAAATGTGCCGTATTTAATACAACTCTACAATGAAACAGAGGACAAACGAATGCCGAATTGTAAGCATATTTCTGGGACTTTATGGTGATAATATTGACAGGAAGATACTACGGCTTTGCAAAATGGAGGTTATGATATTGGGTCCAATACTTATCCCGCGAAATTGGGAGAGGTATTGGATATTGTGTAAGCTTTGAACACTTGATCGCTTAGAGCTGATAGATAGGATACAAAATCGAGCAGGACCCACGTCTGGAATGGTGGAGGCACATCCATTTCACACCCATGGTGCTAAGGTATGCATCAGTCATGTCATACCAAGGTCCATCCTTCCTTGCCCCTTCTTTCTGAATACACACCGGATCGAACAACTGGAAGTCGTTTCTCGAGCTGAAGAATAGTATTGGGATATGGGCTACGGACCTGGTAACTTCTCTTACACCGCTCTGAACACATCTAGAGCCAGTATGAAAGGCTCACCGTATCTTCGAGACACGAGTGTGGTTTATTCCGGACCTGGAGAGAGTTACAATAGTTCCGTCATTGATGATGATGGTCCGGGCGGATGGCGTTTGTTCAGGATCAAAGTGTCGGATCCGTCAGTTCTTATCTCCCTTTTGCTGACACTGTCATCTCTCCCAGGTCTCCACTTTCTTGCTACACATTTACATTCATTTTGTTGACAATTGATTTGATGTTTTCGAGTGGTCACTGACATACCAGAGGAGCATGGTTGATTCACTGTCATATCACCGCTCATCAAATCATGGGTATGCAAGCTTTGTTCATGTATGGTGTGAGTTTCTCACTTGGTCCTATTCTCTCATACTTTGTCCCAATTGAGAAGGTACATGACTGATTGACGCAGGCGGAAGATCTTCCGGCCATACCAGATAGTCTATTGGCGGAGTATTTGACATATGGCGGAGGTTCCGATAGCTTTGATTCGCATACATACGTCCCGACGAGTTATTTTGAGACTATGGCTAGTTTGAGGATCAGGGACAAGGGGGAAGTGGATGGATGACTATAGGACTTTTAAATTACGCTGCAAGTTGAAAACCATCTAATGTACCCATGTTCATAATGTATCTGCTTGCACGTAACCATACCTTAAGTACCATTGGCAGATCTTCACGGAATGACCGCCACATTTATAGTGCCACATCTGTCCTCCTACTGTACATCATCTTTCAGCCCTTGAGCTGTTGCATGTTGCATTTCACCTCCTAGATACATCACCAGTGCTTCAAGTATGACGGAACAACAAATAGATATCACCGATCTGAGTCCGGCTCAACTACAAGAAGTCAAAAAACAACTTGATGCGGTGAGTGATATTCTCCCATCAGCAGCATTCCTACAATCACCTTCACCTCCTGTCATCCTGTAATCCTTACCTTTCCTCCATCTTTCTCATACTACTATATAGCCATATCCTCACTCAAATCCGACTTACATATTCTGCTCAATCTCTCCCAATAAACACTTCATCTCCCACTCTTTAACATCGATGTACTTTAGACTCATCATTTCTCGTGGGTAATAATAGAGTAGAGGAAATACCCTTCAGAGTGATCAAGGACAGAACTGAGGTATAGGAATTAGACCATCTCACAAACTCGTATTCTCAACTCAAACAAGCTCAAGCTAAATTTAAAGCTTGTGTGAATGATATAGGTGAATTAACACCTAAATCCAAAGGTTCGTTTGAAATATCTTATCATCTTTTAAATCCGTCATCTCTTCTTTCACATATACATAACTTCATCCCTCTCTATGCTTACTTTTGATCTCCCTGCATGTAATTTCTTTGGTCTTGGTCATTGTACCAAAAGTCTAAAAGGGAATATGTGATATATGTTGAGATGAGACAGTTGATGAATGTAGGAAAAGAAATACTCGTCCCTCTCACTAGCAGTCTTTACGTCCCAGGTAAGATTAATGATCCGGAATATGTGGTGGTGGATGTAGGTACGGGATATTATGTTAGAAAAGTATGTTCGTTTTCTTCTACGTCATTCTTGTGTTTTTTGAACCCTTTTTCCTCAAGTACCTTCTTTCGACTGTATCTCCGTTTCTTCTTATAGTTGATCTCCACTTCCTCCCCAGTTCGCTCTATTATCATCGTTAACTCAACTTCGACCTTCACCATATTAAAAGTCCATACATTCATCTGTTACGTATTTCCTTCACATTCCTCTCAGTCTGAATCGAAACTATTCTTGACGTCGATGTTCTAACTTTTTGATTAATCATGTAATTCAACATAGCGACCATCATGAACTCATTAATGTGTGTTCGCTACCCCGCAGTGATCTTGGTCAGACGCAACGATATCTAACCCACAGACAAAATCAGAGGCGAGACAACATTACACTTCTAAATCCAACTTCGTACAACAAAACCTTGAAACTTTACAAAAAGCCATAGAAAAGAAACAAGACAATGTCCAAAGTGTCGTTGGGGTCTTACAATCGAAATTACAAGAACAACGGCAAGCTCAACCCACATGAGATATCTCATCCTCCATCATCAACGCAGATCGTTCTTGAACTTGCCTCAATCAAGTCTTTTAGCCCCAACTCATTCGTATCCAGCATGAATCCATACCCTGCATATGCATGTACATTCGCTTCGCTACAAATACTGACATTGATCAAGCAGAAGGACAAATAAGACAGATGGTATTCCTTTTGAGTTACTGGGGAGTTTCATCCGGAAGTCAAGAAGAAGAAAGAATGGAGAGATTTCAAGTAGAAGGTACTGCCACTCCTAATTGACGGTGCATCCTCACTCCCGTCGAATGTAAATTCGGTTCGTTCTCCGGTGTCACGAAGCCATGTCGAATCAAGAAATCCACGAGGATGAGACCACAATTCGGTTTGAATTGTCTGTCATGTAAGGCGTCTAGTACTTCTGGGATACTCATCAACTGCTATTTAGTATCTCTCATGACATGCTACCCGGAAGGAAAATGAACTGTGATGGGATCGACATTTGTGAGTGTACCGTGCTGCCAAAAAATTGTACAACGACTCACGGCGAAAGATTCCACTTCATCGTCACATGGATGTGGTTCGACGTATTCCACAGAATCACGAGGTGGTAAAGAAAGGTCATATGTGTATTCTATCTCAGGTTGTAGATAACCATCAGGGGTGATGTAGAAATACGATACGGATCCTACATTTCTGTTGGTCAGATCACGCGTTAACATATCCCTTTTTATCCCGATCTCTCGACTTTGTCTAGTCACTAACGTTTCTCTCCTAACTTTCTTACAGAGTCTTGGATAATCTTCACAACATTCAGTAACGAAAATCTCGATTCTCCAATGATCTCTCAGTAAGATTTTCTGTTGGAATCCTTGTGAAACTTGGGATGAAATTGGGTAGAATCGGATGTGAGGAAAGACATGACATACCGTATTCTTTTCCGAACCAAATCTTCTGGCAAACTCGCCTCTTCTGCACACTCTTTGATCATACAAGTAAGAGGATCCATACCTGCTGGTATTCCCCCAGCTACGCTCTATCCATCAGCCCATGGACCATGTATCTTGATATGGCCCTTGTGACTCACGTTGTCCAGTTTACTAGGCCAGCTAGAGATCAGCTTCATGACGTCTCAAATGGAGAGAAGCAAGTAATGAAGGACGCGATGGGGGGAGGGACAAGAGAAGGTGAACATACGTAGGTTTGGTGGGACTTCGCCTTGGGACCCAAATCTTCATGGAAGATCCTTCTCCTTCGTACGCTACATGTCAGCTTCTTCATTCTCCAGACTGTAGCTATAAGTATGAGAAGGGATATGTCGGATGAGAGACAAGCATGGAGTGGTCAGCGGGAACGGTGGAGTTTAGACGAGAAGACAGAGTAGGGAATGCCAAGGCAAATGGAGAGATGGTGACGAAAGAGAAAGTATGGGAAATAGACAAAAACTCACCAGTCATATGCACACCATTAGTCATAAATCCAAATAGTGCACATGCAGCTCTTTCCAAAGAGAACGCTCCATTACTCATCGTTCCTATTGGTATTGTCTTGAAAGCTGATGATCTCGGATCGGCGTAAATCATATATTTCTCGTTTCTCCATCCTGGACATCAATCCTCACTCATGCGTATCCTAGTCAATGTCTTTCTGAACCTCTATCATTGTAGTAGTAGTCGGTATCAAGGAGAGACATGACTTTCAGGCTGGGGTTCTACCTGTTGGAAAATCGCGATTTGGATTAAATTGAATGAGAGAGGAAAGGGGGTTCTTACATACCCTCAAGACGACTCATAAACTTTCCTTCATCCCTCCATCGCTCCGCAAGAGATTGCATCACCCTGCCCTTCTCCTCATGTCCCCCTTTGACCACTTCCGACGAGAAACAAACACAGTCCACATCATTCTTCCATCTTCCGTCTTCTCCGGGTGATGACGATCGGATGAAAAGAAAGTCTGGACAGTTGAGATTGAGTAGTTCGTCCAGTACGGGAGAACGTACTAGACCAACGGGAGATAAATGATTTTGATAATCTTCTTGGGTGAGGTGAAAGGGGACGTATGGTTCTAATGTTATTGGATGATGAGTGGGATAGGGAGTTGGGAAGGGAGGGAAGTTGTCTGCTATAGCGACGATATCTAGTAGAGTAGAGGTTTGAGATTCTGGTAGAGAGGTCATTTGTGTTGGATGGCGGGAGAGATGAAGAGGACGACAAAGAAGATTCAAGGGGTGAGGAGAGTGATGGAATTGGAGTGCAAGTGTGATGGATCGCCTAACGACGGCGTTATTGTAGCGGAAGTAGATGTAGCATGAAAACGAGTACCAGCTGCATGAGTGCATATGCATCATGTGATAGATGGCATATTGTGATTGACATTTGAATTCGTGACGATTAGGATGTCCCTTGCCCCCTTGTGGCAGGAGTGCACAAAAGATGCATGTTGGTAATTAAGTGGATAGAAATACGAAGGTGACGTTGATCTAATCATCCCGACCATCCCGACCGCCAGTGAGTGAAACTGGCAATATGATCTACTTCCGTTCTTCGCCTCTCCCTCTCATAGTTACGTCCTCCTGATCAGCTCTGAACCTCCGACACTCCCCCGTGAGAAGTCTTTTTCATGTGTCTGCCAGTCATGCGAAAGAAAAAGCATTCAGCTACGGATCGCGTCCCGATTGGGCCAAGTAGAATCACCGGGACCTGAAGAGTCAGTACAGTCGGAAGTTTGGTCGGAAGTCTTTCATCTGATACGCTCCGGTGGCGTCGCTCAGGGGTTTGGTCGTTGGAGAAAGAGGTTGCATGTGTTTTGAAGCTTCTTTTAGATCTGCGAGATGCGTCAGCAGATTCTCCTCTTCTGCTGCTCGGTGCTTTGCCACGAGACTGTCTGGGCAAAGTTTGCTGAATTGCTGATTCATGCTCGTGCTCGGAGGGATAGGGATGGACGTTTTGGTGATAATAATGTAAGTGGCACAGTGGCAGACCGGCAGATGGTACTAGCAGTGGTACTCTTGCATCCCCTCTGGCCAATCAGAGTTACGCAGTCATGACATCCCGTTCAGTGACGAAAAGTGTCAGGACGACGTCAGGATCCAGGTCCGAAGATCCAAGAGCTACGCTGGGGTGAGTGCCGAGTGGAGGTTCAATGTACGACTCAAAGTGGCAGAAGTAGTGTCGATTCTCGAATACTCGGTATCGGGGAGATTAGACTTTTTGATCGGGGATTTAGCGCCTTGCCCTGAGGGGCCAAGCGGCTCAAGTTGTCGCCCTGAACGGTCCAGTCCAAATGTCGACCTGCGAATCCACAAACGCCCCTTCCTTCTTCCTCCTTCTTCTTCATCTCTCCACATTACACATCGGTGCATCCCTTTTCTCTCGCCACGTCTGCATCCATATACCCTCCGAACAACGTCTCAAACACATTTCTTCTTCTCTGATACCCGAGTGGATTCAAGCGTAAAACAAGTCGATCATCACGTTCGACCACCACAGACGTTTGTCAGATCTCATACGGTCGACGATCACACAGGGGTTATATATCTGTCGGGCGACCGGTTTCGTCCCAGGTGAGACGAGTAAATCTTGGTCGTCAGGAAGAGTCCAGAGGGAGAAACAGTCGATTCATACATCTGGTGAGCGATCGTCCCCCCATATTCATTCACCTCTTTAGTATTATCCAACACCATGTGATTCCCCCCGCGGAACATTTGTCAATCAATGCGAGGTCGGTGGCACCTGTTAGATTGTCATGACATGTCACTATATGTAGATTTCATGCTGATACTGTACCTCTTGTTGACCCCCCTCCTCTCATTCACCGACTTCACTCCTTCTTCATTGTCCATGCCGACGATCCGACCCTTGTGCCGACTTCGGAAAACGCACATCCCTCCACGTACGACTTGGGGAACCCCCCTTTGGGCCCTTGTGATAACCCGGTCACTCCGGCGTCATCATGTTTCTCGCTTGCCTTTTGCTCAATGACGACTCTCTTGCCGCAATACGCCTTGATGCCATTAACGCATCCCTTGATGCCCCTGATATTGGTCGTGGATGGCGAACACTCCTTTGGCACCTGTGCGCCTGTGCGTCCTAATCCACACTACCGACCGACCCACGGCCCTCGGCCACGATCATTGGGCGGGGACGTGCGACATGCTTTCATTCCACCCTTTAGACCCGCGACGCACGACCCACCCACCCCTTTCTTCCCTCCCTCCCTCCTCCCCACATCGCCTCCCTTGCATCGACAAATCTCCTTTGATCACCTAGACCCGGACTACATACACTAGTCTCACCTCAGGACACGACACGTAGCTTGGTGAAAGAGGAAAAAGGTCAACACGTTCCGCGTTATCAACACCACCAATAGTCTCTCATCAACCACTCTCTTTCCTCTCCTCGCTTGTTCGGCTCTCTTTCCGATCGATCTTTTCTCACTCGACGACGTTCTCCCTCCTCCTCCTCCCCCTCCCCTTCTTCTACTCAACCTGCTCACTTTCTTGCTGGCTACTGGACATACGACGTCAAATTTGGCCTGGTTGATCAAGAGTCCAGAGTCAAGATCCGGTCGTCTGTCTTTATCGGGCGGCGATCCCACGCTGTTCGTAGCAGTTCACACTCACCTTTCATCGGTCAAGTGAGTTCTGGCCCAGGTTTTTCCCTCTCTCTCACTCTCTCACATTCCCAACCATTTACGCCGTCTTTCTCCCACTGCGACGTTCCGTCGCCTTCCATCAACATCAAACACTTTTCATCAACTACCGCCGAGTCTCAAGACTCTTCCCTCGTTTCCACGCTAACGTCAAATTCGACTTCAAAGGACCGTCTTCCTCATACACCGCAACAGAGCTTCAAACCATTCTCATAATCCACCACTTCTTCTCCCACTTCTTTCCCCCAACTCGTTCCAGCTTCAGGTTGCTATAGATCTCTTCACGTCCCTATCGCAGCAGTAACAATGTCAAGTCTCGTCGCTAACATACACCCTCTAGCTCGCCTCACCTTTTCAGCCATGACAGATGCTCGCATGAGTCGTCCACATCATCATCACCCTCAGCCATCTTATGGTCATTCAGCAGGACCTACCTACTCCGCTCCACCCCCAGGCGCGCATCCATCATATCAGCATCACTCCTCCAGACATGTCCCTAACGGTCCATCCGGGCCTGCCGTTGGACATCCCGGTCAAATGATCGCTGGGCCATCGGAAGTCGCCCCGCCCAATGCAGTCTCCAATGGCCACGCTCGCGGCACTCCCGTTCCTTCGGGAATCAGCGCGGTCGCGCGCGCGGGGAAAGAAAAGCAAGAAAGTATCTTCGCGCAGCTCGCGATCGCAAATGAAAATACCTGGACACTTATCGGTGCGTCGGCCAAACTACAAAGACCCATTGCTGATCAGACAGGGGCTGTTGCGGAACAGATGCGAGACGAAAACCGAGCTTTATCCGCCTTCGAAAACGCCATCCGCCATAACCCGAATTCCATAAGTGCTCTAAACGCCGCTGCCTCAATACATCGCAGTCGGGATAACTTTGATAAGGCTATCGAATATTTTGAGAGAATTTTGAATATCAAGCAGGACAATGGGGAGGTGTGGGGTTCGATGGGTGAGTCCGATTGATGAGCCTCATGACGTACGAACTGATCGACGCAGGTCATTGTCTCCTCATGAAGGACGATCTACCAAAAGCATATACTGCATATCAGCAAGCATTGTATCATCTCAGCAACCCTAAGGTATGTGCTACCTGAGCGTGCTTCGACTTCGCTTATATCATCAGGAACCAAAATTGTGGTATGGTATCGGCATATTGTACGACAGGTATGGATCGTTTGAACATGCTGAGGAAGCCTTCTCAAGCGTCCTGAAAATGGATCCCAGTGAGTCAAAGGCTTAATCGTAAGGCTCAGCTGATATGGGCCAGATTTTGACAAAGCGAATGAAATCTACTTCCGTCTCGGTATCATCTATAAACATCAACGTAAATACCAAGCCAGTCTAGACGTGAGTGCACATGACTTTTGTGTGAAGCAAACTGATGACGACCAGTGTTTCCGGTATATTCTCAACAACCCACCTAGACCTCTTACCACTTACGACATCTGGTTCCAGTTAGGTCATGTATATGAACAGGACAGAGATGTGGGTCACCGTCAACATAATCTGTACAAGCTGACAGTGCAGTACGAGGCCGCTCGAGATGCTTATATGCGGGTTCTGAGCCAGCAACCAGATCACGCCAAAGTACTTCAACAATTGGGATGGCTGTATCACCAGCCCGGCGCGCCTTTCGCGGACCAAGAAAAGGCAGTAGAATATCTGACAAAGAGTTTAGAGACAGGTGCGTAATTTCAATCGGTTTCCCAGTCGCTGTACTGAATGCACAGAAAACACGGATGCTCAGAGCTGGTATCTGTTGGGTCGCGCATTCATGTCTGGACAACGTTACAACAAAGCATACGAAGCCTATCAACAAGCCGTGTATAGGGACGGACGCAATCCGACATTCTGGTGCTCCATCGGTGTTCTCTACTACCAAATCAATCAGTACCGTGACGCACTCGACGCTTATTCTAGAGCCATACGCCTCAACCCTTTCATCAGCGAGGTTTGGTACAATCTCGGTAGCTTGTACGAGTCGTGTAATAACCAGATCACCGACGCCATCGATGCCTATACTCGCGCCACAGATCTCGATCCCAACAATACTGCTATCAAACAGCGGTTACAGATGCTACACAATGTCGGAAACAACAATGGGCCTCTCCCCCCTGCACCCGGACCGGTAGACGTTCATCCCTCGGCTTACAGCGCCGCTCCTGCCCAAAACCTACCCACTCAGGGCTCGCCAGCAGTGTCTCCTCGCCCTGGGCAACACGACATCAGAGGAGATGGACCTATTCCCTCGGCCCGAGACTTGGCACCTCCGGAGACTCGAGCACATTCACCACCTCTCTTCAGGGGAGGTGCAGTTCCCCCACCTCTAAACCACGTAGATGAGAGTCGAGGCGCTATGTCCCGACACGCGCCCTTGGCGCCGATCGAAGTGGACAGGTCGGAGACCCCTCGTGAACGAGATATTAGAGAAGGTCCGGCCTTTGGTGGGGGAACAAGATTTGATCCAGGATCAGAGATGTCTCATAGACGCGCCGAATCACCCACTTCGCCTAGAAGGAGGGAAGTGTATCACGGACATCCTGCCCACCCTTCTGTCAGTCACAAAGATCGAGAGAGAGAAGAGAAAGAATGGAGAGACCGATCTCGTGGTCCACAGATGGGTGCTGTCATGGATCCCCGAGGTCCTTCACCCCGTTTGCAAGAACGTGGTCCGCCTTCACATGGTCCTCGTCAACCGTCGCCTCGTATCTCAGAATACGGCCGTCCACCTGCGTTCCCCGAACAACCTTATGGATACTATGATAATCGCGCTCCTCCACCCGGTCCAGGTCCATTCGAGCCCCAAAGGCGCTACGACGAAGCCAGCAATGGACAACCTGGTCCGGGACATCGACATGCATCCGCATCACGCGATCTGAGACCTGACGACTTGCGGGCGCCCAGTCCTGCGCTGAGCATGAGCAGCAAGGCGGGCTCCAAACGCAAGGCTGGTCAGACGGACGAGAGATCGAAGCGAACGAGGGATGATAAGACTCCTGGAAGTGGAAAGAAAGCAGGACCGGGGTCAGCGAAACAGTCAGGTTTCAGAGGAGGTATGGAGGAGACAAGTCCGAGACCTACCAATGCGAGCAGTCCGGCAGGAAGCATGTCGAGCACGCATCAACAGACTCCGAGGCATCCTGCTCCACCCAGCAGGACAATTGACGAGGGTAAGTGTTTCACTGTCCCTCATATGTCACCGTGTCCTTCTGCTAGTATCATTCCGATCGCATCAACTCTGTCATATCGTTCAGTCTGTGAAACGATTGAGACCGAAGCTGACTCTTTGCAGACTATGATGAAGGCGCAGCAGACGCTTTGATGACTCTTCATGGGGATCGTCCTTCAATAAACGGTACCTCGCGTAGCGTTTCGACCAGTCCAATAGCTTCACTCTTGCAAGGTAATGGCAAACGTCCAGATCCTCCATCACCGGCCGAAGCGAATCTTTCCCACAAACGCCCCAAAGCGGATATCAACCTTCCAGGTAGCTCCCCCGCCCGAGTGGAGAAGGAAAAGGAGAAACGAATGGTCATTGAAGTGCTCAACACGCCTCGTATTTCCAGCCCAATGCCTGGTCCATGGCCAGTATCGACCTCGGTCCCTGGAGTCATTTCACAATCCGTCACACCTAGAGATGAGAAGGAAGCATCGGTTGTTAAATCACCTTCTGTGAAAGATGACAAGAGGAGGGAGGATGAGATGGAGAAGACGACGAGTGCGAAGAGTTCTCCTGTAAAGGAAACGTCCAGATCGCCTACTCGAGCCAGGATAAGTGGTGAAAGAGGGACACCGCCTGTTTTGACGGCGGAGAAAGAGGAGGGGAAAGACGAGGATGTGGTAATGGAAGAAACGGCAGAGCCTCGACCGATAGAGGAGGTGAAAGCGGGAGAAGATGAGGAGACGAAGAAGGCAGAAGAGTAGATTTTGAAGGAGATCAATTGTTATCTGTTTATGCTCAACATCGGGTTATCTCATGCAGGATTTACATAGTCTTGATTATCTTAAGGAATTTTTCGTGGATTTGCTTGGAAATCATCTTTAAGTTGAGTAACTATATGATAATCAAATTAACAAAATTTATCCTTGCAGACGACGGCCTGACTGTGTTACAAGTCGACTATTTCCCTTTGGTACCTCGCACACGAGTGAATAGTTAGGCGACAGACATAAGATGATAATGCATATGCAAGCAGCCATCATCATTCCTCCTCTCACTTTCTCTCCCCCCAATCCATCTTCAATGCCCCTTATGGATCCTGCCCAGTCCCATCGTCTCTTTCCCTCTTCACCCAATCATCCTCTTTGGACCGATCTAACTCGGATCCAAATCCCTCCGCACTAGCCGTCAAACCTCCCCCGAAAGAAATGACGGCCATTAGCAAACCCACCACTAATCCGATTCTCCATAACATACTTTCTCCCCCTTGTGGAGGATCATGAGTCGTTCTAGCAGCTTCAGTATCTTTCCTCCTTCCAAAGACTGTACTGGGGTTGTAATGTTGACGAGGGTAGGTATGTGGATGCGAGTTTAGATGATCGTTCGGGGTGAAATTGGAACGAGCGGATGGATTAGGACGTTGCCATGCTCTATGTGGACCTGATGAAGAACGTGATAATGGGGAATGTGAGAGATGTGATGGATGTAAATGATTCGAAGGGGAAGAATGGGGTTGGAAAGAAGTATCGTATGATTTTCTATTGAATCAGTTTCAAAGCTGTTTACACGATTTAAATCTTCTTGATATACACGATTCTCTTATCATATGTGTAAAAGTATCAACATCCTTAAACACTAGAGTTATGAATATTATTATTTTGGTAAATCATTCTGACCAGTGAGGAAATAGAGAAGTAGGAAGAACATAAGTGACAACCTGAATCTCCCCCCGATTCGTTGTCTCGTGACACATTGCTACTCAGTAAAGCGGTAGTTTCCTCATAGAGTCATGAGGGGTATAAGAGGGGATTAGAAATTAGAATATTCTCACCTTCTACCTTCATCCCCTAAAGTAGCATAAGCGTCGTTGATCTCGTGAAATTTAGATGCGTCTCCACCAGGAGCGTCAGGATGATGTTTCTTACTCAACTATATCCATCAACCTCCATCCTGTTTTTTGGAGGAAACAAGCTGGAAGCAAGGCGTACCGCATAAAATTGAGATTTGATCTGTTGTTTCGTAGCGTTTCGAGGTAATCGAAGTGCTTCGTAGTGTGTCTTTTTGATCACGCTCGAGGATGAAAAGGGACGAGATGGGTACGATCTTGAAGGTGCTCTCGGGGCAAGATGAGTCTTGATGGGGATGGATGGGATGATTCCTAGGGGAGTGTAAGGAAGTTTAGATGGACCTGCTTGGTTTGATATGATTAACGATCGTAACATGATCCAAGGTAGTTGTGATTGGCCTACTGGAGTGAGAGAATGGAGAAGTGACAAGTTTAATCTCATATGCATCTCATGTACTTCCTCCACAATAATAATGTTCACCCGACAAAGTGGCATGTGGCATTCACTCGACTTGTACTGGTAGACCCCTACTACTACTGACTAACTAGTCCAGCCGGCAAGTCACTACAGGAATTTTGGCTCAACAGAACCACTGCTGTAGCCAAACCCAGACTGATCAAGACAAAGAAAGATGCAACGAGGTCACGTTCCAATTTCGCACGTTTTGTATGTTCAGTCAACGTCTGGGCCGTTTTCGTACACCTCATTATTGAATCATGATTCCTGATGATCAGCTTTCGTTCAAACTTCTCTCACTACCAGACGGGTAGGAAAAAAGACTTACATTTCTGTCGATTTATTCCTCCCACTAGCTCGAATACCTGCTTCTAACAAGATTTCCATCGCACACTCATGGATAGAATTCCTGTCTTTCCCTTCTGGTAGTTGCAAAGTCCTGTACAGGTGAGCAATGTTACTCCATAATTCAACGACCGGGTGCTCCTTTCCTTTTTTAGGCCAACGAGAATCTTTCTCCAACTCGGTGATGAATCTTGTTAATCGCCACATATCTTCTCGGATTTCTTGATCGTGCTGACTCGTCTGTCGCCAACTATGAGGGAGACGAAACCGATCAGAGAATGAAAACCAATGACTACGGTATGCTAGATCGTCAAGTAATAGAGTTCTAGCGAGTTTTAGCCGTTCCAGTTGGTTCAGTTCTTCAGTATCTGCAGAGACAAGGATACTGGGGACGATAACAGTATGATTGACAGGGGTACTGGGAACGGTAACAGTATGAATGACAGGGGTACTGGGAATGCTACCAGTATGAATGACAGGCATGTGATAGGAGGCATGTTGTGACTTTTGGTTAGATGTGTCTTCCTGTCCAGAGAAGGGAATGGAGGAGGTTGAGGTGTGCCTCGAGGCGGGACTGTTGGAAAGAGTCTGATCATCCTCATTGTGATAGATGATATTCGGGGCGAATGTGTCTTCCTGTCCAGAGAAGGGATTGGATCCTTGTTGTGATTCATCTCCGCTGGGGGCCACCGAGCCGTCTTTAATATGTGTCCAAAAAGCGGTCAAAACTCGATTGTGGGTAGGGGGCTTGAACAGGAATGGGATGGACCTTTCGTTCATAGGTACGATCGATCTGTGGGTCCTTGATCTCATCTTGAGTAGAATATAAAGAGACGGGGTTTTGTGTTGTTTGTAGAAGAGATGTTGGCTGTTTTATATCAACCCGATCCGCCTTCTCGACTTGAATTTATGAATTAATCTCTCGATGCGGTCCTTCGAATTTGAGATAGTCGCGGAGTTATCTATCATTCATCTAAGTTCGTTGAAGGAAGTGCGTAAGATTCAATTTACGTCTTGACGAAGGATTTTGATGATGATATGTCGGTCATTCGAAAATGAACTCAGCCATGGTGAAGGGACGGGGAATCGCGTTATGAATATGCACTTCAAATTTCAATTTGTTCGGAGCTGAGTATCAGTAGATTGATGAAAACGTCATTGATGTGAGAACCTCAGCTAGGGGTTATTTACCAATATTTCCATCAAACCCCGAAAAGTTGATCTGTCGAGTCGTACAATACGAAGCCCATTTCCCAAAATCATTCCCAAATCTCCTTCAGATATCCTGGCATTCTCTTCTCAGCCACGCCAAAGCCCGAGAATCATCAAACTTTTCCAACAAAGGAGTGAGCTTCTCAAGAACCTCGTTATGATATTCGTTAATCCACTTTCGTTCCCATTCGACAAGAAGATCATGTTGAATCAATTTCGTCTGAATCGGGCACTATACCATAAGTAAACGTCGTTCTCAAGGTGAATGGAAGTAGAACTTGGGATTTGACTCACCATCGTGACTCTTTCGAATTCAAGATACCCCTTACCACCGAAGTTATTCCTCGTATCACTGGGTTTGACGATCATAACGTTTTCTATCCTGATTCCAAATTTCCCATCCGCGTAATAACCTGGCTCATTCGAGATCACGTTACCGGCAAGTAGAGGATGATCGTTATAGGCTGGTCGGAGACCGACGCCTTGGGGTCCTTCGTGAACGTTCAGAAATGCACCTACTCCGTGTCCTGTTGAGTGTCTATCAATGTTTAGCTGGGATTGGACGTACGTTCGAAGGGAACACACCTGTAGTCGAGGCCGTCAGACCATAATGGACGGCGAGCAATAGCGTCGATGATGTACCCCGTGGTGCCTTGTGGAAAAACCATGGTGTCCATTGCTGAGTGTCAATATGACCCGCAGGTCTGAGAAATATCTTACCGATGTGGCCTTGGAGCTGCTGCGTCAGCTGAATCAGACGAGGGAACGATGGCTTCTCACTCACTACTCGTGTGAAAGCTCTTCTCTCCTCATATGTGGGTGTACCGAAGTGCTGTGGTGTCAACGATGATATGAGAATTATCCTGTTGACTAACCAATGTCCGAGTCGTGTCTGTGGTACCTAAACGTCAAGAAGGGGCTAATGTACGTGACCGTTGGACTGACCATCCAGATACTGTGCTACCGATCAGCTGACGACGACTGAACATCTGGAGATAAACCCACCTCCGGAGTCGCACAAATATATCTGATCCACTTCGATGACAGCACTATTCTCCGAAGAAGGTGCATAATGTATGACAGCAGCATTCGACCCTGTCGACGAAATTGTCTCGAATGACAAGCCCATGAACCATTGGTTTTCTCTCCACAAGTCAACAATGTCTCAAAAGTCGAAAAGTTCGTAGACTAACTTGCGATATTCCTCCAGCCGTTGTGCGGCATGATACTCTGTTAATTTCGCGCCTCGGTGTAGAGTCTCCTCCAGCCAGGCAAAATATCGGACCAAAGCCGCTCCGTCTCGAATATGACACTGTCGAAAACCCTCTATCTCGGTCTGCAAGTCAGCATCTGACATCTTGAACCATGTTGAAAATAGCTTACCGCGTTCTTTTTGGATTTAGCTAGTTCGATCATGGATTTCTGGACTTCCACATTACTCTAAACCGTAAGCATCCGTGGCGTGGGCTGCCAGGGAACGTACCTCGCCCACAGCTTTAGCGACTGCCCAGCTCGTTTTGCCTCCGATCAACACCTTGTCTGTTTTCACCAGTCCCTCCTCTCGACTCTCTTCTTGAGTGAGGGCCCTCCCTAGTATCTGCTTCTCTTTCCCGTCGCCTTTTCTCGTTGTCTCTGACGCTACCTCCCGCTGTTGAGTGAGTCGTCGTCCCCATGTATGCAGATAACTCCACAATTGTCCATAGTCTAACACTGCTACGTCATTTGCGTGCAGATACTCTCTGATCGTCTCGCTAATGGAGGAGGGCTGTATGAACAGCGTGCACTCCTCAGGAGTGAGGATGACATATGAGAAGAAAACCTACTAGTCAGTTCACCAATCGTACGAGAAGGTAGACGTACAGGGTTGTAAGGTATATCACTCCCCCGGAGATTGAACAGCCATGCTACTTCGTCAAGCTGACTGACGATCATTCCTGGTGATCCCGTCTTGGTGAGCTTCTCCCGAAGAGACCGTAGCTTTTGTCCCAATGCTTCACCAGTGAATCGTTCCTCGAGTCTGAACACGGGGTTGGCAGGCCGTGGAGGACGAGAATACCAGAGGACATCGATGAGATTCTCTTGAACAGGAAAGAGGGATGATTTGCTCCTATGAGCCGAGAGTAGAGTCGTGAGAGAGATAGCCTCGGAATAGGATATGAGAGTGGGATCTATGCCGATCTTTGAGGAGGAAGCGTACTGATGGGGAGCATGAGTTCACGACACCTGTCTGAGATGTTGGGAGAACTGACCTGCTTGAGCCATTGATTCCAAGGCAGGACATCTGGCATTCCTTGTTTCATGAGTGACCAGCTGTACTTCAGTGAAATGAACATGTTTGTTTACGATCTACTCACCCCTGACCCAGCTGTTTCTCCGCTTGAAGGAAATATCGACCATCCGTCCAGCATAACGCTCGATCTTGAGTGATAACAGCACAACCAGCTGAGCCAGTGAAAGAGGTGATATGAGTTCGGCGAGCATCACAAGGGGCGATGTATTCAGATGAGTCTCATGGTCAGGTTCGATTCTCTTCCGGTCACTGAGCTACAACTTAGCAACGGTACTCACGAGCGTCTTCTGTGGGTACGATGCTGTGCACGTGAGCATGATAAGTCGACAGAGTCACGATTAACAACACTTACTATACATCCAGCTGTCTTTCTCTCATCAACTCTCGCAGAGCACGAAGCTTGCCCAAAGAATCGAGTTCCGTCATGGGCGGAGGAATGTCGCTGGGAGTCACCGACCGGGTTGATATGGAGACCGGCCTCAACTTTGTGGCCGTCCCAGCGACAACTGATAGTCGGCACCGGAGCTTGTTTCGACTAAGAAATGAACCGACTACAGCCCGTCCTAGCTTCATACAGGGTGACCTTTTGAGGCGGTGGTGGACTGTGAGAGTGCCATGTTGAGTGTTGCATGGTTGCATGTCCGCCCTGGTCCTCCGGCGTCCGGGAAGGAAATGCTTCGTGGGGCTCCGCATCATATCACCCACTGCCCTCCGTTCAATACACAGCCAAGTCAACCATATCCTTGCCTTCTTGACACCTTGTCTCACCCTATTTGAAGTGAAAAGTCACTCTGTTCAGCGTTATCGCCAGACCACCAAGGCGACATCAGGAATGCATCTGGTAACTGTCGCAACGTGAGTCTACTTTTGACTTGTCTCCCAGCTTGTGAACGGGCAGCTGATGTTTGACAGATGGTCGGTCCCTTTCAGATATGACTTTGAAACACGCTGAAAGCACTCTAGCCAGCTTCATCAATGGTCACTCGACTTCACAGTGAGTTTTTGGTGTATGCTAATACTTAACCTGCTAAAGATCCAAGGGCAACTGTGACCGTATACTACGATCCATAGCAATCGCAAAGTCTCGAGGTGCTACAATCCGAGTCGGTCCCGAGCTTGAGATACCCGGATATGGATGTCTTGATCATTTTCTCGAAGGTGAGAGCTGTCCTTTCCATTTATCAAGATATTTATCAGATAGGTGATACCGTCCTACACTCTTGGGAAGTCCTAGCTAGAATCCTCCAATCGGAAGAGGCTAAAGGTATCGTATGTGATATCGGAATGTTAGCATCTTTCCCAGCATCTACCTACGGATTCCTGATGAGCAGGCCAGTGATGCACAAGAATACTACCTACAATTGTCGAGTGGCCATATATGATGGAAAGATCCTCCTTATAAGACCTAAAATGTGGATGGCCAATGATGGTAATTACGTTCGTCGTCTCGTTTTGCACAAACGGAGCCGAGCTGACTCGTCAGAGGGAGTTACGCCATTTTACACCTTGGCACAAACATAGACAAACGGAGCAACATTCATTGCCTCGAATGATACGTGTTGTTACCGGTCAGACCACAGTACCATTCGGAGACGCGGTCATCGCCACAGAAGACACTGTCATTGGGGTTGAGCTATGTGAAGAGCTCTTTACGCCTGCCTCGTGAGTTTTCTTAGATTGGACAGCCTTAGCTCATGTCACAGACCCCATATACTTATGGGTCTTGACGGAGTAGAAATATTCACCAATTCTTCAGCGAGTCATCATGAACTTCGAAAGTTGAACAGGAGGATTGATTTGATCAGGGAAGCCACTCAAAAAGTCAGCTTCAATTCCTGTCGTAGATACCTCTGAGGGTTAGCTGATACCCAGCTTGGCGGCATTTATCTGTATGCCAATCAACAAGGCTGTGATGGAGATCGTTTATTTTACGACGGAGCTTGTCTCATCGCTCTCAACGGGCAAATCCTTGCTCAAGGCTCTCAATTCTCCCTACGTGACGTGGAGGTAGTCACCGCCACGGTGGACCTGGAGGCTGTGAGGGCGCATCGCACAGTCAGCAGTAGGAGGATGCAGGCTGCTCAAGCCGAGGCGTATGAACGGGTAACAGTAGGTACGCGTCTCGATGGAGGAGTAAGTATCAAGCTGGGTGAGGAAGAAACCAAGAGACAAGATGTACGGTATCATACCCCAGAGGAGGAGATTGCGTAAGTGCAATTTTGTTTTTCGATATAAAGCACAAATGGGTCATTTCGAATGAACTGATGTGTCAGCTTAGGACCCGCATGCTGGTTATGGGACTATCTACGTCGCTCTCGTACCCAGGGATACTTTCTGCCTCTGTCTGGAGGTATAGATTCTTGCGCCACAGCGGTCATCGTTCATTCCATGTGTCGTCTCGTGGCTGCTGCGGCAGACGACGGCGGTAAGTCTCATGGACAGGTTCCAGACTTGGACTTACGTTGCAGATGAACAAGTCATTTCTGACGCCCGACGTATGACGGGCGAGCCGGAACATTCAACTTATCTTCCTACTGACCCTCGCGAGTTTGCAAATAGGATCTTTCATACTTGCTACATGGGTACAGAGAACTCTAGTCCGGAAACAAGAAAAAGAGCGAAAGATCTAGCAGAGGCAATAGGATCGTATGTCACCCCATACGGCTCCTCCCTACTTTCCCACAATCATAGGCGCCCAGACATATTGCTGATCCGCAGCTATCATGTGGATCTTAACATGGATACAGCAGTATCGGCCGTCAAGGGTATATTCAGCTTCGTAACTGGAAAATCCCCCCAATTCAAAGCTCACGGCGGGTCGTCCGCAGAGAACCTCGCATTACAAAATATTCAGGTAAGCTATCGAGAGTGAGGGAGTTACGTCTAGCTAACGTAGTAGGCTCGACTGCGTATGGTAGTTGGTTATATGTTTGCCCAATTACTTCCGTGGGCTAGGGGCAAGTCAGGTGGATTGCTCGTTTTGGGAAGTGCAAATGTCGATGAGAGTTTGAGAGGGTATTTGACAAAATACGAGTGAGTATCTCCCTACTTTCTGACCAGAAGTTGATCGTACAGTTGTAGCAGTGCAGATATCAACCCTATAGGAGGCATCAGCAAGACGGATCTGAAGAAATTCATTGCATATGCTGAGAAAGCTTATGATATGCCTATCCTCCAGTCGTAGGTTCTTCTCTCATGTCTTCCTCTACTTCTATTTCCTTATCCATCGTCTCCTGTTGTGGCTTATTCTTCAATCTCTGTCCAAGAGTCAGAATCAGATGGTATGCTGACGTACAATCATGAGGCCTTTCATCTCCAAGCGAGTAATACGCTGACAATCAGTTTCTTGGACGCCATCCCATCAGCGGAACTCATACCCATCGGGGCAGATAATGCCGTTCAATCAGACGAAGTAGAGATGGGTATGACATACGATGAACTCAGTGTATTTGGAAGGCTGAGAAAGGTTGAAAAATGTGGACCTTATAGCATGTTCGGCAAATTAGTTCAAGAATGGGGTTCTTTTTTATCTCCTACAGAGGTAAGTAACATTCTTCCGCCTTTCCCCCTTCCCTCTTCTCCTATCATCAAACGGTGATAGGAGAAGATATGTTGCTAGCTCCTATGAGAATTCTATGGTTGATTGGCAGATCGCAGAAAAAGTCAAACATTTCTTCTTTACCCACGCTATCAACCGTCATAAAATGTCAGTTTTTCCCTTTCTCCAAACGAACAAAGCTGATGAGAAGGACAACATTGACTCCTTCTGTTCATATGGTGAGTTGATATTATGTACAATGATCTGACAAATGTAGGAATCATATAGTCCAGATGATAATCGTGATTGATTCTTTCCTGATACAATGATAGATGCTGATAAAAAGGATTCGATTTGAGACCTTTCTTATATCCATCACGATTCGACCATCAATTCGCTAAGATTGACGCTTTGGCAGAGACGTTGCCTAATCGGGCTACTCAACCTGGGGCAGATAAAGCCAAAGTGGATTGATCCCCACCTTGTTTCAGTGAAGGGATTCTCCAAAGTGCGTCGATGTCATAGGATGGAATGTGGGTTGGGTGAAAATCGGAAAGAAGTCTAAAGTACATGCATGCTTACAACATATCATTCATCTCGTTTCTGGATACTTATTTCGTGCTTCGTGATTCTGTTTTGTTGGCATTACTCCTTTTTCAGTTGACCAAGCGCCCAATTGGTCCAGCTAACCTTCCTAAGAACAGAAAGAGCGGTGTCGAAGCTCGTGTCTCACATCGTCGCTGAGAGATGGACGAGTCTTCGGTGAACGACGTGATTGTTGGAGGGCGGTTTCAGATGGGAGAATTGATCAACCAAGACGTTTATTGATATTGTCCCTGATGTTACCTGCCAAATGGGCCGGAAAGCTAGTAGGAAGATTATTCTTCAAGCCAGGGGCGTATGTACCTGCAAAGTTGGATAAGTTGGATAATAAACCGGCACTACTTCCTTGTACTTTTACCTGATGATTAGCATTTGTCTCTCCGGATCAAACACCATAATGCTCTTTCTCCCCACCCTATCCCTCATCTGCTCCACCTTTCTTGTGACCTTCTCTGCCAACATCTTATAACCCCCCCCCCCCCCCTCTTTCCTTTCCAACGCCGCTGCAAGGTGTTCTAACTCAAGGTGACGGATACTTTCATTGAACTTTGAAAGGTACATCGCAAGAAATGAGAAGATGGAATGATGGTCAGAACTCACCATTATAGTCGGTTCTTCAGGATCACCAATCCCTTCCTCTCTAACTTTCCTCCTCAAAGTCTCCATAACCTCATTACAAGTCGCTCTATCCCAATCATCTCTAGCTCTTAAAACCGCTTCTACAAATTGCATTTGAGGTCCATGTATCTTTGCGAAACTCCAATAATCCATAAAAACCATATCTTGACTCGCTCCGAGCATAGCCACTACCATATCCATTACTTCAAAATTCGTTTCTAATTCTTTCGGAGGTTTAAATTCACTGAAAAATTCAAAAGCTTTAGAAATATCCTGTTGAATCTTCTGTACAGCACCTGGCATTCTCAATGATCTCAAAGGAGCTTTTCTCAATGCGGTGAGATAAGTGATCAAAAAAGCATCTAATAAATCTTCTATGAGAATATCGAAAATTGAAGGATTTAAATGTACTTGATAATCACCCATATAATCTCTCATAGTTTCGATTATTTGATCCATGAGTTGTTCCGTGTACCAAACCGGTGTTATAAGTCCTTTTGTAGCTATTTTAACATCGTTGAAAACGGATTCGACTAATGAAGAAGTACATTTTTTAGCCACGTCGAGATAACCATCGATAGCGTCGTTGAACCTTTCACTAATGACTGATTTATATTTTTCAGAAACTAATGGTTCTAATCTTCCAGATAAAGATTCCACATAATCGGCAGATTTCAATTGATCATTCGCTAAAGCCATAACATATTCAACTAAACCTCCAGCGACTTCTTCTGGTTTCTTTTCAATTTGAAGACGTGATTCATCGGCTACTAATTTAAGCCATTCCGCTTGTACTCTTCTCATCACTTTTGACGTTTCAGTGACCACACGAGCTAAGACTGCTCCTTGATTAGAATCGAGTGCTAAATCACATTGTTGATTTACCAATTGAAAGAAATCTACCACACCTTCCATACCGAATTGACCATCTTCAGATTGTTCAGGTTCTTGTGATCTCCAAGTGAATTTCGCAGTTTCTTGTTTCATCAAATTCACAGTCCATTCATCTAATTTCGTGATCAAAAGTTTGACGTAATCTTCTATCAAATCTTGACTCTTTCCATCCAACAATGGAGGTTGTAACCAAGGGGAAGGTATTTCAAGTTCTTTCATACTCTGACGATATTCTTTGATCCAAGCATGTAATTCCAAAAGAACTTTCGCCTCGGGAGCAGAATCGACGATTGTTCGTAAAGTCTCGTTCAGTGATTTGTGATACGCTTTGACGAGAAAAGGGTAGATTTCGTAATCGGTAGGGAAAAGAGGTTCCACGTCATCTTTGATACGTATGATATCTTTATAGATCCAAGACAAACCTTCGATGAAGGAGAGATAATCAGTGTTACATTCTTTTAAATGTCCTTCGAATGAGGATTTGATAGAGGAAGTCATTGTGTCTTGCAATTTGTGACGATAATTTTTTATCACTCGAGCGTTGGCTTGCATGGATTTGAACTTTGATGCAGCGTCGGAACTTGCGACTTTGCGAACTAGACGCATGGCGACGGCCTGAGTGTCAGCTTCATTCGATGAAGGTTTACCTCCTTCTTGGTTCCATATTAGCCATCTTCTGTCCGCGTGAAGCAAACGGTAATACAACTGTGTCACAAGGGTCACAAGGGTCACTACAACCAGCTACAACGTCTCCGAGTCTAGTTAAATCAAATAGATCAAAACAGACAGAGACGTGTCTATTTTGAAGGGTTACAATACAAGAATCGGGAAAAGATTCAACTCGCCTTTTCGTCTTCCTTCCCTTCAACCTCGATCACCTTCAATAATCTCACCACAGTCCCTCCATTCCCTCTCCTAGCCAATTCCACGATATTCCCCCCTAGTTCCCATAACCATCCCTCAAAATCCGCTCCGACCTTGTCCAATTTCTCGAACAATTTGATCAAAACCTCCCTCTCTCCCGCATCAGACTTTTTAGCCTGATGTAACGTTTCATTTCTGAAACCTTCCAGTTGTTGAAGTTGAAAATGGATGATGAGTAAATTAGGTGAAGGTCCACATGATCCCATGGGATGATTTTTGTCGGAATCGAGCAAAGAGGCAATATGATCTACTTTATCTGACATTGATCTGAGGTTATTGACCATTTTCGTTACTTGTGCCAAGTTACGATGGATCGTTGATACCTATTCGTCAGTCCATAGCTTGACATCCCATCAGAGGTCATTGCCTCGACGAGGAGTGGAGTGAAGAAGATTATGACCCACCCTAGTGATCCTATCAAACGCAGCAGCTGAATCCCCTGCCGAACCTCCCTTGAGCTTCTCCACAGCTACCATCTCCTCCCTCACTAAACCCACCGCCGCTCTGCTCGATTGAAGCTTGAGCAGGGCCTCCCTCGTTGCGTCCAGTTGCGCCTTGACCCCATCGGCAAGTTTAGCATCGAGAGCAGATTTCTCCTTGAGTAACTTTTTGCGATATGCCGCGAGCTTGACTAAGTCATCAGGTTGTCGAAGTATCTCTCCTACGGCGGAAGCGGCAGAAGTCATCTCGACATTTGTCTCGACTCGTTGTGACTTACTCGTTGTTTCACTTCATCCCATCGCTTCCACAGCGTCACTGGTCAACAGCTTGAAATGGGGGGATAAAATAAGGGCAAAAATCAAAATCACACGTCATTCCCTCTCTAGACCAAGAAAAAGTTCTTAGGTTCGTGTTCAGCAACCATACAATCATCAAGCCAAGAACATGGGCAAGCATCCTACAGATCGTAGAGAAAAATCCTCCACACAGAGTAGACGACCAAAGCCTTATGGAAGTAGACCTCATGTCGACGTGCTCTTTGAAGGAGTTCCTCCTACCAAAAAGAACAACCCTTCCTCCATTCCCCCTATCAGTGGAAAACGGAACTTCAACAATGCCTCGGTGAGACCTGCAGATGTCAAAGGGAAAGCTAAGGCTTCACCACCTCCGTCTAGCGATGTACCGACAGATATCAATGACCTTCTGGGTCGAGAGGAAGAGAGGAGCGGGGGAACGTTCATCATTGTCGCTGGATCATATGAGAAATTGCTCTATGGTATAGAAGGCTCTTTCCGACCCGGGGAACATAAACCGACTCTGAAACCGATATTCATCTTCCCAGCTCATCTAGGTTGTGTCAAAGCTGTTGCTGCTAGTCCTGGAGGAAAGTGGTTGGCGACGGGAAGCGAGGACGAGTTTATCAAAGTATGGGATTTGAGGAGAAGGAAAGAAGTCGGTAGTCTATCTCAACATTCTGGTGAGCCAAGCTGTCTTCGATATCAACGCTCTTGTATCATGCACTCTCTCAGTGCTCGAGTATACATGGTCGAGACCACGGCCGTGAGGGCTCATTCGTCATTCCTTCCACATATGCTGGGGTTTCAAAGCGTCGCGGTCCATGAAAAGGTGATACATGCTGATCCTGCAGGATCCATAACCTCTCTCCACTTCCCCACATCCTCCCACCTCGTCTCAACCAGCGTTGACGCCACCTTATCCCTCTTCCGCACTTCAGATTGGGCTCTGCTCAAGTCTCTGAAGGGCCATTCGGGCAGAGTTAACGATGTGGACATCCACTATACGGGTCGGGTGGCACTCAGTGTAGGGAAGGACCAGACTTTGAAAATGTGGGATCTGATGAGAGGTCGGGGAGCGTCTAGTCTGGCTCTAGGTCAAGGTCAGTTAGACAATTTTTTCTGTTCTTCCCTCAATTTCTGCGTCCCATTCAAATGACTCGATCCACTGCGTAGGTTGGTAGCATGTTCGCGCTGAGGTTTGAGATACCTTGCTCCGAAAAACTCGCGAGGGAAAGCTGACAACGCAGAGGCAGAATTGGTCAGCTGGAGTCCCACCGGAATGTTCTTCGCCGTACTCTTCACCCACAAGATCGAAATCTACTCCCTGTCAATCAAGCTGCTTCATACCCTGGAGTCCAAAATTCGTTTCAACACTATGACGATCGCGTCACTACCATCAACAGACCCAGATGGACAACCTACTTTGGTCTTATGCGTCGGTACCGAAAAGGGCGTGGTTGAGGTACATAGATTGGAGGAGCCTATTGAGGAAGGTGATCCTTGGAATGTGATCAAAATCAGCACACTTGGTGGGCATACCAACCGGTCAGTCAATCTTGTCGATTCATCTGTCGTGACTGATGAGCAGGATCAAGTCAGTGTCGACGCTTGATTTCACAAGAGATGGTATAGCGTCAACACTCCTCTCGAGTGTTTCATCTGACGGCTTGATCAATGTCTATGATTTATCTCCAGTGATGGAGAAGTCGGAAGAGACATCACAGCCCATCGCGACGTATGATACGAAAGGAAGTAGATTGACGTGCGTGGTGATGGCAGATGGCAAGAAGGAATTCAAAGCATCGAAGGGGAAAGTGAATAAACGACCTGAGGACGAAGTTGAGTCGGATGGGGACACGTCAGGGAGCGAAGAAGAAGGGGACGATGATATATACGACGCATCAGGTGATGAGGGGGAAGATGGCGAGGGAGAGGATGGAGTGGAGGTGGAACTTGAGGAAGACGAGGAAGAGGAAGAGGAAGAAGAGGAAGGAGAGGTGGAGTGAAATGCGCAGTCGAGTGCCACACCGGAGAATATTTTCGGGGTTATGCAACGAGTGACGCGCTTCGGGTTGGCGCCCGGTGTTGAGAAAGGTATATAAACCGACTCGGTGGCCATCGGCGCCACTTTTGGCTCTGGCTGATTGGCGATTCGCCAAATTTCGGCTTGAATTTTCCCGTCGGAAATTCACTTCTTTCACAATTCACCAAATTTCAATCGACACCGTTGAATTCTTACTTTTCTCTTACTTTTCTCTTACTTTTCTCTTCTTTCTCTTTCTTCTCTTTCTCTCCTCGCTCTATCTCATACATACCCAATATATACACAAATACCCAGCCACTCGGCACGAGTCTGATACCCCTGTCAACTTCAACCACAAAGCTACAACTCGTAGGCCTCAAAGGACATTCATACCTTTGCACTTCGTCCTCGACTACATCCGGTCTTCCAAGATACCAACCATCCTGTGTTCACTTTATATACATTCCTGTAGGTCGAATTCTTCTACGTCGAGCACCGTCGTCCAAGTTATCTCTCATCATTCTCTTTCATCGTGAATTTACTCCAATAGAGATATCCTCTCTGTGTGACCGTACAACTTTCCATCCATCCGTCTTCCTCCTCCTCTCTTTTATTGTCTGCATTCCGTTTGCCACCCACTTCTCGTAATTCGACACTCATACGCAGCGTAATATCCCTCTTAGCAAATCAAGATGTCAGCCGAACCCAACCCAACTCCCACTCACTTGGTTCCTTCGACTGAACCCTCCTATCCTCCCGAATTTCCTCCCCCTGCTCAACTGCCCTCAGACCCTTTCCTAGCGCCGGACGCTTCTTCCCTCAAACCTCTTCTCAACCCTTTGCAGCATCCTGGGCCTCCACCCTCATCCACGATCGTTGAACCCCCTCGGAGCCCGCGTCCTGATCTCTCAAGTCAGGCTCCCACAGAAGGAGCATCTACTCCTCTGGATGGCTTAGCTCCTCTCGAGGTTTCGACTTTAGAACCTTCGCCAGTAGACGGAGTACCGACGCCAAACCTCCTACCAAGAGATGCACCTCTTCCTCCGACCCCGCATCCTAATGATGAAACACCTCCAGAATTGACACCTGGGCTGATTCCTCCTGTTGTGTCAACACCTACAGTTTTCACCATTGAGGAAACACCCTCACTCGTGGCTCCAGCGGCGGATCAGGAGCCGGCGCCCATGACACCTCCACCAGCAGCGCTCAATGTGATACCTGAAGCTTTTCCAACACCTTCTGGAACAACGTTTGACCCCATTCGCTCGGCCATCGACGATCAGCCTTCTCCTGAAAAGCCTGCCGAAATCTATTCCTCTTTCGATCCACCTGCTCCTGTTGCCAATATCGAAACACCTCCCGCTCCTCTACCACACGTCGACCCGACTCCTCCAGCGGAGCCGATTGCTGACATGACGGACATCAACCCCCCGTCAGCGGTCGACGAGCCGATGGAAATCGATGGAACAGGCGATCAACATCCCATCGCGGACCTCGCATCAGGTAGTTCCATGAGCAGTCTGAAGCGTGCCGGTGACGAGCTCGATGGCCGTGAAGAGAAGCGGGTGAGGGAGGAAGCCGCTGAGCAAGCGTTACCGATATCAGAGCCTTCGTCTCAGCCTGCGGGAGAAGCCACAAGTCAGCCCGCCCTCCCCCTCATACCGTCGATCCATCGCGAATACGTACCTCCCCCTCCACGAGCATCAGGACCTACGACACCTATCACATTGACTCAGCACAAACACTTGCTTGCCGCCGTTCGAGCTCTGAAGAAAAACCCCAATGGCGTGTCGTTCCTCGAACCAGTGGATCCGATCAAATACGGCATCCCCACCTACTTCCAGGTGATCGCGAAGCCCATGGACCTGGCTACAGTGGAGACGAAGTTGATTGTTAGCGACCCTCGCGGTCCTCCCAAAGATAAGTCGAAGATGAGTAAATGGGACACAAGCAAGGGGACTTACGGGAGCGTGAGTGAAGTTGTTGATGATGTCAGACAGATATGGGAGAACACGAGGATGTTCAATGGGCCTACGCACGTGGTGTCATTAGCTGCGGACAAGTTGGAGGAGAGTTTAGAAAAGGCTCTCAGGAATCTGCCGGCAGAGGTGAGCTTCCTCAGAAATCTGAAACAGTATATGAAATCAAGGCTGACGATGATCAGCCTTTGCCTTCTGCTTTACCATCACCTGCAACTCCCGTCGCTGGCCCGTCTGTCCCTCTGACCAGTCGAGGTTCCATGTCTCAACCACCCGTCATTCGTCGTACGTCCGAAGGACTTGAGTCGCGACCAAAACGTGAGATTCACGCGCCATCCAAGGAACTCACCTACGCCGAAGGCGCTCGTAAGCCAAAACGTCGCAATGATCCCCAACTTCAATGGGTCGTTAAGACCTTGAAAACTCTGGAAAGTACAAACAAACATTACAATGCAGTATCACCTTTCCTCTTCCCGGTGGACCAAATCATTGCGGATTTACCGGAATACGCCAAAGTCATCAAGAAGCCCATCGATTTGCATATCATCAAAGCCAAACTTGACGATGGTGTATACGAAGATGTCTCAGAGGTAAATGCGGATATGAAGTTGATGATCCGCAATGCTACCACATACAATCCTCCTAATCATGCAGTCCACACTGCCGCTCAGCAACTGCAACGATTATGGGAAGAGAAATGGCGTGGGTTACCTCCCAAAGTCGATCCTGCTGCGGCTGCGCCTAGGGACACACCGAGCGACTTGTTGGACGAAGATGATGGGGATGACGATGATGCCGCGTTGCAACAGAAACAAGCGAGGTTGGCCGAATTAAGGAAAGAGATGACTGTGTTGGAGAAAGAGATTGCGGATATTCAAGCTAAACCTCGTAAGAAGGTTAAGAGCAAAAAACCTAAGGCGAGGAAACAAAGCGTTTCGAAAGTTTCCCCGGGAGTGAATGGCCATGCGAAGAAACCGAGAAAGAGCAAGGAGGCGAGTTTCAAAGAGGAGGAAGAAGAAGAGGAAGAGACGGCTCTGACAATGACTCAGAAACAAGAGTTGGCAGATAAGATGGGTGCGGCGGATGAGGATACGTTGGGGAAAGCTATCGCCATCATACAAGCTACCACGACTATAGGAGATGTAAGTTTTAGATTCTTTCTCTTCATTGCACCCCTTTTTAAAATCTCGCCTTTCTCAAAGCTGCTTCTAGCTGGCGGACTAATTCATGTCTGCCGCGATTCTCAGCCCTTCAACATAGACATCACACCTTGATCAAAGTCGAGTTTGTCTCGCGTCATTGTTTGTAAAGCAAAATGATCAGTGAGACAAATGGAAACAGAAGGAAGACTGACACTCAGTCCGGAGAAATCGAATTAGACATCGATTCACTTCCCCCTCTGACCCAAGTCAAACTCTACAACCTGGTCTGTCGAGGAGGTCGCAAACTCACTCGGAAGGTCCAAAAGTCCAAACCGAGTCTTGGAAGTGGGAGAAAAGCCACGGGAGGTACTGCTCGTAAGAGTATGAACGAGCAAGAAGAGGCGGAGAGGATTAGGAGGATGGAAGAACAGTTGAAAGGGTTTGATAGTGTTCCTCAACAAGGATGGGATAGTGAGAGCAGTGAAGAGGAGTCGAGCGAGGAGGAGTAAGCAGGGATTTCATCAGTCAAAATTGCAAATCTTTTGACCGGTGGTAAGGAGAGTGCTTCTAAACTCCTCTCTCTTTGAGAGTCAGTCGTCAGAAGGAGCATGTGATGGAATGGAGTACTCGTCGGAAGAGATTCTGGTGGTGTTCCAAATCAGTCGTCAGAAGTGGTGTCAATGAAGATGTTTGAAGTATATATCGTTCAAAGTGTGGTCAAACATGCGTATGAATCAAGGGTTCCGAGTGTCATTATTTCTGTTTGTGTTACTTTACCACTCAATACAAGTGGTCGAGTGATACAACATTCCGATTATATAACTGTCCTTTCCTCTTCGAAAGTACACGAACAAGGGGTGAGACTTGAAATACCTTCGTATCCGATCAACGGTGGCAGAAGCATTACTACCCAGTGGGAAACCAAGGGAAAGGAAGGATATCAAAACCGTCTAAGTCTAGGATTGAAGATTATCTCTCGTCGAGGTCGATTTCCATATTCTAAAGTCTTCATGGAACGTGGGAAAGAAGACATTTCTCTTATACCTAAGGGGGCGAGTAAAGAAGTGGAAGTGAGAGATAGGGCGGAATCGATGAGGTTGATGATACCGCTAGAGAGGAGTGTATCGGTCTAATATTTAGTCATTGACATTTCTCTTTCTTAGTGTTATACCCTACGGGTACTCTACTGTATCGTACTAGTACAAGAAATTCTCAGGGAGAATTGGGGTGAGGAAGTGTGTGATGTAGTGATGAAAAACTCGGTAATTTTCCAGGATTGGACGTGAATGAAAGAATACGTATGAAGTGTTGAGAACGAAGACTAACCGGGCGAGTGGGACGAGGTGAAGATTTGATCAATTTCCATTGTGATACCAATACAGAACATCCTGGTGTTTGAGAGGAAGAAGGACAGATGGTTCTGATTAATCTATCCAGTTGAGTTGTTCTTAAAGCTGATAATCAATTTCGATTCCCCGTCTTCTTCTTCTTCTCCCACTTCTCCTTCTCCCACTTCTCCTTCTCCCCCCTCTTCTTCTTCTTCTTCTTCTCCCTCTTCTTCCCCTTCTTCTTTCTCCTCGGCTTCTTTTTTTGACAACATACGAAGTTTAGAAAAACGCGATGATGATAGTTGGTAAGGTATCTTGGGATAAGTATGGGATAAAGACTTACCACCCAATTGAGAAATCAATTGACCTGGTGTTTCTTTTTCAAGATAAGAAACGTATACCGCTCCAAGATAACTTGACATTTGATGGCATAATAATGGATGTGCTATTTTTTTAAGTCACGCACCATCTTTTCTCTTGAGAGTATATGGGATATGAGATGACTCACCGAAAGAATCTTGACAAATGGTTAAAGAGAAATTCGAAAATGTTCCTGAATTAGTCACGATCTACAACTCAGCTTCTCTCTTTGATAAGGATCACTGAAGATGGTTTGATGAGAGAAGAAACAAACATACACCTGTTGATTTGAAGAAAGGTAAAAGAGAGTTTGGTGTGCCGTAGGTGTTCGAGCTGGTCACAGACAACTAAACATTAGCATAGAGCTCAAATCCTCATCTGTTGTGCGTGTAGTTATGTGGGGTGTGGTTGAGAAGTTGATGAGATGGTAATATGGAGGGGGACTCACGAATGCATTACCAAAGATTGATAGATCCGCAGTTGGCGTCGTTGCTGCTCGAGTCAGGGCACCAAAAGTGCATATTAACAGGGATAGTTTCATGGTCACACCTGTCAAACACTTCTCAGTATCAGTCAGAGTGGAGGAGAGGTTGTGGGAAGGTTGGAAAGGGTTGTGAGAGTGAGAGATGAAGAGATGAAAAATGGCAAAGATGAAGATTTACACAAGCATACATTCGTTGGTAGTGACATCATGAGCCCGAAGCGGATGGAGAGTGAACATGATCGAATGTCGTGAGTGCGGGAGTGACAAATAGTGGTGGGGTTGGTTCGTATCATTTTGAACGCACGTAGAGTCGTTTCGTCTCAAGAAGGTAACGCGTAAGGTGCGCGTTTCATCTTTTGGATCGACAGGCACTAGGTTTCTTGCGTCGTCTCCTTGATCGATCGTGCTGTACAGTACCATGGTACGTACAAGTACCGTGGCCATGCGACACGTCGTCGCATGTGTCATGTGTCATCGAAAATCGGGAAGCATTTGAAAAGATCCAGAACAGAGTCGAAGAAAAGGAATGACGACAAGATTTGCAGACAGTACTTAGTCTCGTGCGCCACGTGGTACGTGGACATGGCATGTTTTGATCGGCCCTGTGCAATGCGCCGAGGATTGCGGAAGATAGGGGCTTGAAGAAAGGAACGAAAGTGGAGGCCCCGTTCCTTTGGAATTGGTCCCACGTCATCGAATGGAAAACTAAGTCTAGACCCTTTCACAATCTCGTCTTACATTCCATCTCTTCATCGTTTCATCCCTCCATCTTTCCATCTCTTAACTCATCATTGACACCCTATATTCTACCACTACACTTTACTTTCATCCATTCACTCAAAGACCACTACGATTCATAACAGTCATGACCAAAGTCATTACCAAACCTCAACCAATTCCTCACAGTTTCACACTCAGCAACGGGGTGAAAGTCCCTGCTATCGGATTAGGAACTGTAAGTACCATCACTACATCAACAGGTTATAGACTAACGCTTCTTCTGCTTCTTCCTCTTCTACCATCACACTTTCTTGCCATTACCAATTATCGACGACTGACAATCCCCCCTCACGGTGATCTCCCCGACGATGAATACCTTCGCTCATCCCGAATCTCGGGCGTAGTGGCAATCCCCGTGAGTCACCTGCCATAAAAAGACCGTCAGAGCTGATAGAAGACCTGGGGAAGTCGCAAAGGCTGTAGAGGCCGCATTGAAGGTGAGCTTTGGTTTCTTGATCAGATCACAATCGCTAAGACACAGTGTGGTTATCGTCATATCGAGTGAGTTGTATCTTGCTGCTGTCGCACCTTGAATAGTCATTTAAAGTCCGACCGCTTATGTCTTCTCGCCCTAACAATCCTCTTATCGAAGCTGTTTCCATCAGCATGGAGACTCGATCGGACCATTCTGACTCACAGCTGCGCATGGGGGTACGGCAACGAAGGTGAAGTTGGCGAAGGCATTCGCGCTTCCGGAGTACCCCGCGAGGAAATCTTCATCACTTCCAAACTGTACGAACTCCACCACAAGAAACCACACCCTGAAATGGCGCTTCGTGATACGCTCAAAAAGCTTGGTACCGACTATCTCGATCTATGGCTGATGCATTGGAACGTGAGTGAAAAGCCATCTTCATCGACCCGTGCCTCCCTTTCCATCATCTCCCTCATGGTTCTGAGCTGCCATCGCTGACTTGCAGATCAACTTTGAAACCGATGCTCCCGATGGTGAACTCCCCCAGATGTCTCATGTCCGTAAGCACAATGACAAAATCGTCATCGATGTAGCTATCGCCGATGACGTCTCTGAGACTTGGGCGGAAATGGAACGTGTAGGTTATTTATCTCCAAGCGTCTCAGGCGCTGATGGGACATAGCTCCAGCAGGCCGGGCTGACCAAGTCTATCGGTGTCTCCAACTTTAACATTTATCGCATCAAGAAATTGCTGGAGACTGCAAAGATCAAGCCTGTCGTCAGTGAGTGATATCTGATCCTGCCCCTTCTCGATCGTCTCATATAAGCGGCCGTGAGTGAGAGTGCATCTGTTGATATCTTCAGACCAGGTCGAACTCTCCCTCCAATGCCCCCAACCTGAACTCGTCGAATGGCTCAAAAAGAATGACATTCTTCCCGAAGCTTACTCCCCTTTGGGGTCTACCGCCGGAAAGGCCCTGCGTGAGAACCCAACCGTAGTTGAGATCGCCCAGAAACACGATTGTCAAGGTGCCGCTGTGCTCATTTCCTGGCTCCTCATGAGGGGCATCTGTCCGTTGCCTAAGTCTGTCACACCGGAGAGGATTGAAGCGAATTTGAAGAGTGAGTCGCAAGATCAACTCTTGTCTTCACATCATTGCTTCTTGAGACCAACATCGGTCTTCCTGCTTTGCTTACCAAGAGGTGTGATTGAGCTAACGTCACAGCGGTGCAGCTTTCTGACGACGAATTTTATGCCCTCGAAAAACTTGCAGAGGATCATCCTTCCAAACGAGTTTGTGATCAGACTGACGGTACGTTCTCCCTCCTACATCAGGTGTCAAAGTCTCACGTTCAGACCTTCACCCACGTTATGACATCTTCCTCGAGTCTCATCCCGAGTTGAGCGACAAAGCTCAGTATGCCCAGGAGCTTGCTTGAACCCCACTTTCTCCTCGTGTTCGAGGTCATGTCACCCACAAGGAGTGCGTGCTTCAACTTCTTACAAGGAGTGGATCACCAAGGACCGGTTTGAGACGTTCAAAGCATTATGTAATGAGATACGATATGCATTGAGTGATTTCTACAATCCACGACTACGTATAATACCTTTCCAACTTCTAGTGACATACTCTGCAAATCCAATCATGTCACCTACAACAGTCTCGCTATTATCTATCATCCCTTGAAAGTCGGCATAGGATTTCATATTCTTCTCCAGAGTGTCTAGAGCCGCTGGGAGATAAGGGTTGGGAGTTTGTTGAGCGGGGTAAGGTTGGAGTAATTTGGATTCTAATCTAAGCTTTCTCTACTCGGTTGCACTCCACTGAATATATATCTCATGTGGATAAAGAAGGAGTTCAATGAGGAAGAAGAGGTCAAGAAGTAAGGATGGAGACTCACCAGCAGAAAGATAAACTAAACTTAATCCGATTCTGGAAAGATACCAACTAATTCCAGCTCCTAATATATCCCCAGTGGATGTTTTCTTCAAGGAGGATCCTTGGGATTTTGATAAAGCAGAATCGGAGATTCGCCATAAATAACCTAAAACACCTAATGGGTAGATGATTGGGAAAAGAAGGTTTGAGCCGATTTTGTTTTGTAGATCTGAAAGAGGGTCAGACCGGTCGGATCGGTGATTATCTTGTAGTTCTGAAAGAGGGTTGGAACGGTTGGAATCGAGATTGTTTTGTAGTTTTGAAAGAGGGTTTGGATAGGTGGACTTGATATTGTCGTATGTATCTAAACCGTTTTGCTGCGTGGAGGTACGAGGTGGGTTATAAGGCGAAGGAAAGTTGATAGAGGGGAGAAGAGAGGTAAGAGTTTGAATAGGAATAGGAAGGGAAGGTGTCCATTGGGGAGTTGAGAAAAGGGCGTATGCCTGGAAAAATCAGTTTGGTCCACTTCTCGATCTTTCGGCTTCTCGGGGAATTCGCATCGCTGGAATTGCTGGCCCTCGATCGATTTGGGGGTGGGGGGAGGGGAAAGGGGGCAGAGGATGTGAGGAAGCATAATGGGAGGATTTGGGCAGCTGAGGAAGATCATACATTCCATAAGTAAGTCCGATCATCGACCCAAACGTATATCGTACATCATACAGCACTCAAGACATCGTCTTCAAAATCACAGCAGAGGACGTTCGTACGTTGTTGAGGAAACTAGATCTTCCAAGTGGTATAGGGAGAAGTAAGGAATAGTAGGAGAAACTCACTTCTACTAAATGTTCCCCAACTTCAGAAGAATACTTCAACTGTCTTTTCAGAATATCCTCTAATTTCTCTTCAGAACCACTTTCAACAATAGTCAATCTCTTCAAACCTTCTTCTTCCCATGTATCTACCAAAGCTTTACAAGCTATATGACCAGGACCAAAGATAGTATCGATTACACTATCTTCGAGTGGAGGACGATAAGATGGGTGAGAAGTTGGTAATGCGGATAAAGAGTAAGAAAGTGTGGATCGAGTGAAGGAATGTTTAGGGATGAGAGGTAGGGAATGGTTCAGGATTGTTTGACGGAATGACATCCCAAGGAATCTGGGGGATTTGGGTCAGTCAATCGTAATGAGAGGGACACAGTACTCGAAGAGTAGTGGTCGTAAGATACAAATATTCAATGACTAGCTATGTACTCATATACGAACTAGTAGTAAGTAAGTAGGCCTACTCTGCTCAATCGCTTGGGCGATGAGGGTGAACCCGGGTCTGCAGCCGGAGATGGATCCAATCTCCGTAACCACTAGCCGCATGAAAAGTCGAAAGTTGAAAGTGTGGAGGTCACTCTTCGACATCGCAGTTAGTGCAGTGTTACCAAAACAAGATCGATACTTCTGAGCCTCCTTCAATCCCCAGATGTAGATAAAGATCATGCGGTCAGGTATATCTACCCGCTTGAGATCACTCACCACCTGCACACGCCCCCGACGACCATACTTCCCTTCCCTGCCTTCTGTCTCTCCTCTGACACCAGGACGACGATACGAGTCGACTCATTCTACTACCATAAAGCCTTATAGCTCTCCTTCGGGTCTACGAGCACATCATGGTGAGTGCTTACATGTAGTTGAACATAATGAGAGGTCGGTGTTAATCTCTAGGCCCGAGAAGTCGCATCACGCATTCTTGCTCCGAGCTGAATTTGGGCATGGTGGATACGGATGTGGTCTTGGGTGGTTGGCTTTTCTCTCAGAGGTATGTTATATCTTTCCATAGTTCATTTGTCGTTCTTCAACCTCACTCCTGGATAGCTCCCCATCCCTTTGTACAGCCACACGTCCTCTTCTTCGACCGATGACCAAGTTCTTTGCCAGTCGGAATTGCGCTGTCTTTGATCGTGTGGCAAAGCATTTAGGAAAGACGAAATGTACTGATATATAGACGAGCATCTGAGAACCTTCACTTTTTTACTCTCCGGGATTCGACAGCCTCAGTGCAGCTTGTCTCGCGCCAATCTGAGGTTTCCAAAATCCTCATGGACCTCCCTCTGGAAAGTGTCATTCAAATTCACGGGAAGGTCAAACCTCGAAAGGCCAAAGGGAAAGCAGAGATGAGTGAGAGGAGAGAGGTTGTTGATGTCGAGGTGGAGGTGTTAGCGGTGATTGTACTTAATCCTGCTGAGGAACTCCCTTTTTATCCCAGTAGAGGGGAGATAGTGAGTGGCACATAAACGCATCCTCCCTCTGATCCAGATCTCTCTACTTCCCTAGTCATCTCTTCTCGCTTCACAAACCCCGAGACTATCTTCTCGCACGTTATAAGCACTGTCGCCTTGTCTGACTCCTTGGGTCAACCCACAATCTGAGTATAATTTGAGTATCTGATGAGTCTAGGCCAACGAAGATTTACGAGCTCAATATCGATACCTCGATCTTCGAAGACCCGAACTCTCCAACAATCTCAAACTTCGGAGTCGTGTTTCGCATATCATCAGGTCTTATTTGCATGACCTAGGTAAATATCCTTCTATCCGGGAGTTCAATCACTAATGATCAGGCTTCACAGAAGTCGACACCCCAATTCTACTCCAATCTTCCCCTGAAGGCGCACGGGAATTCCTCGTCCCTACTCGTAATCCGTCACCCACCGGAGACCCCACATTCTACGCCCTACAGCAATCTCCTCAACAACCCAAACAACTATTGATGGCTTCCGGAGCCATTGATCGATACTTCCAAATCGCGCGCTGTTTCCGAGATGAAGACGGACGGAAAGATCGACAACCGGAATTCACGCAGGTTGATTTAGAAATGGCTTTTGTGAACGGAGGACAGATGTATGTGGAAGGAGAGACACGAAGTACTTGGGGTATGGGTGGGCAGGAAGTACGGGATGTGGTAGAAGGTTTAGTGAAACGGATCTGGAAGGAAGTAAAAGGTGAGGAATTGGAAGGTTGGTTTAGGGTCATGCCTTATGACGTTGCCATGGATGTGGTTTGTGATCCATTTTTCGATCCATTTTACCCATCTGCCACGTCAATCAGCCGATCCTCACCAGTTTTTAGGTGATGGTCATAGATATGATTCCTATGAATGCGACTGACATATCAGTATGGCTCAGATAAACCGGATACGAGGTTTGAAATGTATGTACGTCCTTTCTCCCCAAACCCACTATCCTACTTTCTCACAACAGACGCTACCTCTAGGGTATTACCCCACTCTCTCGGATGGCGATATCGATCGTATACTTCTGGACGAAAGTCAGTACACAGTGGAATGGATGATCACACCTGCACAGCAAGCCGAATCGCTGGACATCGCGTCTTTGGTCGGAACCAACAGTTTTGTGAGTCAGATCTTCACAGCGTTCTCCCTACAGCCCCGAGTTCTCTGTTCACGATTTGAATGAGTGAGGTTTCAGGCTGACACATAGATCGATCATGTGAAGATATCAAATGCCAATCTTTTCACGTGGCATAAAGAGTCACCTTTGACCCAGAGGCTGAACCTTCGATTGGACCCGAGTTTACCGGGAGGAGTGGGGGTAGGGGATATCATCTGGCTAGCTCAGAGGAAGAAAATACCAGAGGTATGACTGCTCTCTCTATCATTCTCAGTTACCTTCTGATCACCCCTACCAATTCCTATCTTCTTCTGTAATCTCAACCTCGATATGGTGATTTACCTTATGTGGCCGGCGCTGATCTGAAGGGAGGTTGGACGCAACTTGGCAGATTACGAGTGACTATAATGGACATGTTAGTTTCGAAAGGTTGGTTCTTTATCTCCTCCCTGGCATCGGCCCTCTATATCTATTTAAAACCCGGTGTAATCATCAATTGTATCTCATTCCGACGTCAAAATCCATCCTCGAAACTTCAATCTCTTGTATTGGACATTCTAACATGACGCTCAATAGGAGATAGGGTAATGATTGACTCATAGGGATCATCACACTCCCATCCACTCCCCATTTCCTATGGATCACACAATTCCCTTTATTCACACATGCAGACGAAGATAAACTTCATCTTTCTAAAGGAAGATGGAGTAGCACCCATCATCCATTCACCGCCCCATTATTCGAAGATCTTTCGGATCTCAAAGCGGGCAAAGTGGATAAAGTCAGGGGACAACATTACGATTTAGTTTTGAATGGTCAAGAGATTGGTGGAGGTAGTGTTAGGATACATGATTCGTATTTACAGGAATACGTTTTGAGAGAGGTTTTGAAAGTGAGTCCAACTTTTTGTTCCCCCGCTCAAACCATTGAATCATCCCTCAACTTCTTTCATGTCCAAATTGATTTTATCCTACACGCTCTCTTCCTCCGCTGTCCCTCCTACATAATTGTCGCAATCAATCCTATTGTTTCTTGTCGTTCTATCGATTTTGTGAGATGTTTATTCGACATTTTGAGGTGTACAATCGGCTTTGGTAAGGTGTACAGTCGGCTTTGTGAGGTATTCAGTCGGTATCATAAAAAACCATCAGTGTTCATACATCCCTTCGGTGGTAACAGAGGACTGACGATTAAAAGTTGAACCAAGATGAAATCTCAAGATTTTCTCATTTACTTCAAGCTCTTAAATTTGGTGCTCCTCCGCATGGCGGGATAGCTCTGGGTATGTTCTTCTCCCTTCTCCTTTTATAAACTCCAATCACATCTCCTCCCACATGTCAATATAGCCGTTTTTCTCCTTCCCCATTCATTAACATATATATATCACCCCTTCATCCTTCTCTTTCCCGTTTTTATGAACGATCATGATGGATGTGTATAACTACGACCTGTCATTACTCATAATCCTCAATATCAACCCATTGATTCAATTGCGCTTCGCACAGATGAAGAGGCTGATGAAAGGTTTCGACCGTCTCGTCGCCATTTTAGCAGGGACAAACTCTATTCGAGACGTTATCGCGTTTCCTAAAACTGGTACGGGACAAGATCCAGTGTTCAAAAGTCCTTCGACCTCCACAGAGGAGGTATTGAAAGAATATGGGTTGATTCCTCTCAGATCTCCTAAAAGAGCATGAAGCCTTTCTCATTCCTTTCCATGTCACTTCTTCTACTTCGCGAACGGCCTTTCAAGCTGGTCATTTCGATTCATCCATTTAGATGCAAAGCAACAAAAGTCGTGTATATATATACCATCCCTCTTCACAGTGATCATGGGGGGAGTGACCTGTCAGATTGCTCCAATCAATGGTGATCTGATCTGCACAGATGCATACAACACATATCTTGCTACATATCTCACTATACATCTGACCCATCTGATCGTTCACTGTACGAGTTGCACTCCACTCTTTAGACTATACGTAATCCTCATTGCCCATCTCGTCTTCTGATGGAATGAACTACAACCTCAGCATGAAGTGACCATCAGAATTCAAATCCTGCTTCTTTGAAAATCTTCAAATCAGTACCTGGTCTGGCTTGCTCTGCCAATTGTCCCATGTCCAGATTCACCAAAGCCTGTCTCAACGCCGTCCAAATGGTCGTCGAATCGCCCTTCCCGTCCGGCGGATGGGTTGACAGAGCATACAAAACTGAAATCAGCTATGCATATCTCAGAGCAATATTCACTCACAGTGCTCTGCGGCTTCTCTATATACTCCAATGTTGACACCTGTCAATCAGCTTGGTGCTTTAAACAAGAAGCTCGATGGAGATGGAATGTGAAATACAGTGATATGTCTTTTCATGCACAAGAACGGGAGAGACTTATCATCCGGGACCGGAGATTGAGGGTATGGGGACGAGGGGAGTAAAAGATGAGACCACACCCACAGGCTATTCCGAGATTGAAGATGGCTCTAGTAAATGTCGGTCTTAATTCCAAAGCACGACGATACGCGTTGACGGCTTCTTCAGATTTACCAGAATTGGCCAACGTCGCTCCTAGACGATTCCACATGAGGTAGTCCTTGTTATCAGCAGGGCTCTTGCGCAATGATTATGTGTTTTACTCCACACACTGATGTCGAATAAGACATCTTGGGCAGTGAGAATAGACGGAACGGAACACATCGACGACGATGGTATGGCAGAAGATATCAAAACAATGTGGGGAAACGCTACGGATGAGGAAAACGGTGATGAAGATGGGACTGATGTAGGTGCACTCACATCCGGCTGACGGTTCAACTTCTCCACCCAACACAACCTCGCTTCCTCATAATCGTTCGTCATATAATACATCACTCCCAATCCCACCTGCACATCTGGGTCGACTTCACCATGCTGAGCGTATTGCGTCTGCGCGAGGGAAAGATAAGAATTGAGAACTCGTTGATATGGTGCCCAAGGATCTTGCGAGTCTTGCAATTCTTTTTGAGTGGGTGTGGGGCCGGCGATAGCCTGGGAGAATTGGAGGAGATGAGCATGAAGGGCTCGAAGAGCAGGCAAGTCGAGTTCTTCGTTGACGTATGAAATGGCGAGATTCTGCGATTCAGTCATAAAATCCTGTATAATTGGACAACGCGCACCACTGAAGCATCAAAGCTACTCACGTGGCCAACGAAGACAACACGCAAAGTGGGATGTTAGAAGGAGGAGATAGGGGGGAGGGCACAAGAGTGAAGGGCAGAGAAAACCAGGGCGGCGTCTGCAGAGTCGAGATGACATACTGTGAGCAACTTGCCCGCAACAGACCGGGCCACCGAGGTGTTCTTATCCAACTCCTTTCTTCCCATCTCATACGCACTCATCGCTTTGTCCTCTCTCTCGTCCATGGCGTGCGCCAGTCCAAGCATTGTCCACAACTCCGCCTGCGCAGGATCCGGATCGACATAATCCTGCAGCGCGTGCTCTAGCAGAAGTATGGCTTCCGTCAAGGATCCTCCCCTTTCCAGAATCTCTTCTGCTCTCTTACGTGCTTGTCTGGTGGGCATACGAGCATAAGGATTGGGGTCAGCTAGGGGTCAGCTTTCTCAGATCAACCGAGTCTCTCCACTCACCAAAGACGTATGGCTTAGCTTGAGCCATCCTGTCAGTTTCGACGATTGGTTCGACTGGCTCTCGTAACGACATTTGATCATCCAGAGTGGACTGCCCAATATCTGCCCTGTTCAAGCTGTCGTTCAGAACGTCGAATAAGTCATCCTCGTCATGCGTAAACTGCATTTCAGTCTGGAGAAATACAGCTTGCGATAGCAGACTCACCTGAGAAAACTCATTTTCCCATTGTGCGAGCTGATTAAGTCTTTCAGCTTCGGGACGCAAGCTCTCCCATACTGCTTCGAAATCACCTTTGGCTTCTCTGAACTCTTCCTCTGGAGGGGCTACCTGAGTTTTTCTCTGATCATTTGCTCGGGCATCGGCCAATGCTCTCTCAAAGGCAGCTTCCATCTCACGTTGATCATTCTTGACATCGTATACTTGTGTAGGGAGAGACTGGATCATATGAGGGTTGTAGGCGGGTTGGAAGGTTTGAAAAGGTTGCACCATGCGAGGTTGATATCCGATTGAAGGCTGTGGATGCCATGATTGTGCGACTGCTGGCGCTTTCCCTTTGCCCTTGATGATATTAGGATCGAAGGATGACGCCCAGTCTGCTGTTTGTACGTTGTGTCTCTCGATAGAAGGAGAAGTGTGGGGTAATGGATGCACGAGAGGGCTGCCTAGTCGCGGTGAAGCAGTATTCCATTTGGCTTCCCAATCCGGTGAATATCCTATGTGTGTTGGAGACGATGAGTGACCGAGTGCATCGGATAGATGTTGAAGGTCGAATGGACGGCCTTGTTGGGATTTGTGAGCTTGGCCTGGTTGGCCTGGTTGAGTCGCAGGAAATGATACGAGAGGTCGGGCTGATCCACTTGGAACAACTGCCAATCGATCCTATGAACGTCAGCGCGAGAAGAGAAGCACACGGGAGGAAACTCACTTTGAACAGACTTTGATCGACAGCTTGTCTTTGGACAGCTTGTTTGAGAGGGTTGGAGGAGGTAGAGCAGTCTGCACCCCCAAATAGGGACTGCATTTCACCGGTAGCGCTCGAGAAGAGAGAGAAGGAGAGATGGAGGAGCGAAAGCATTTGGTACAGCCGGTTATTTCATCGGAGTGAGCCGGGGATCGTTTGTGGCGGTTGAAGGGAAGCGGCAAGATCCGCCTTTCTCCATGCGGGTCAGCTGTGCGGAGCATTCTAACAACACGCAACACGTCATAGGTTGTCTCGATCTCTCTCAGGCTTCAGGCGTCTTTATGACTACATAGTGAAGGGTCAGGAAGCACACACGCAAACAAGGGTATATATACTTCAAGCTGCTTTTCACGTTGCTAGTCGGCCCACTCTCTCACCTGCTTCCTGTACGGTGCTCACCGTTGGCCTCGGTAAATCACCGCTCAGGACATGAGATCTCAATGAAATTGCAAAACGCCGTGTCATCTCCGATCATAGCGCCAAAGTGGCTCGTGGCTACGTGGCTTGGCACTTGAATAACGCTAAACCCTTTTGGGGTCAAAGAACAATTTAACAATTCTGGGGTTGTTCCTACATGCTCACGTTCTTCCCGTCTTGAGGTCTTGACGAGTGGAAAAGCACAATGCATTTGTTCACGAGAGCTTTGACGGTATTGTACGATGCAAGCTATGACCTTTGAGGTACACTATAGACGATCCATGCCAAATGCCCCGTTTTCAAAGTCCCCTTCAGAACCGTTCCCCCAACCCGTCCATATTGGCCAGAAGAGGGCTAGGGCCAGAAGGAAATTTGTGTGATTGAGTGATGCGTACAAAGGTAAACAACGAAAAAGGTACTTTGTCTTGATCGCCCTGTATATCGCAAAAATGTTCCGACATCCGAAATGACAAACGACAAACCTCTTCCGGTCAAGGGCCAAGACGGACGCAAAAATGTACGGACCGTGATCCGTGAGGTATATAACCCCTTGACTTTGAAGGAATCACTTTACTTTTTCTTTTCTCTGATTCTTTCACCTTTAACACGTCCCTTTGTGTGGTATTTCCAACGGTTGAACTGTGAGTAAAAAGCTTTCTTCGGCCCTTGAATTAGATCTTCAATGAGAGGTGACGAACGTATAAGCTGACAGGGGTAAAAGGTATCGATACGTGTGAAGAAAAAACTTGTCATCATGCTTGCTCAATCTCTTATTCTTCTTGGCTTTTTGGGGGTAGCTACTGGTGAGTTCTGAAGATTCATCATATGCACCACCTCTCATCTCACATACATCGATGTCCTCTCTCTCAACCACTTCTCGACGGTTACTTGAATGATGTTACGATCCGACGGTTGTAAACATAACCGAATAACATATTGATCTGCGTCGATCATCCATCCCACATTGTCATCTTTGGCTAGATACAGCGCATAGGATTACAGTGGTCACCTGTGGCTGGCCACTGACACCCAGCCAACCCCCTCGTACCCCGTCTCGTCACTGCACGTCAGATCGACTCTTCCTCTGTTCCATCCACATGCTCAGACACGTGCACCAGCGCGTTGACCATCTATAACGCGTGTTCCACCGGCGACACCACAGGTTGTCTTAAAGTGTGTCAATCGGATAACTTCAATGGTTTCGTTGGATGCTTCAACTGCGTGTTGGCCAACACGGATGGGGTGACATCGGATGATTATAGTCAGTTGCAGGCAGCTTTGGATCAGCTCGAGCAAGCTTGTGCTGCAGCTGGTCAGACTGTCTCTGCTACTGCAACTCTATCGAGTGCACCTGCGTCCGCGTGAGTGTCTTCTACTCCATCCACTCTCCTCCCCCCCCCCAATCTTCTTGGGGTTTCCCGCTATGAGAAAATCGCCTCGCTCTTCATCTCGTTCAGACATCTGTCGGATCATGACACTCGCTTTCTTTCTCTTCTCCTCAGAGCTTGATCGACCCCAGTAGTCCGGGCAATCACACCAACCCCTCGTAGCTGCTTCTGACACACAGTACTGGCTCTGACACTGCTTCAGGCGGTCTTGCCTCGCTCACCTCGGACCAATTGTCCTTCACCTCCGCCGCTTCTGGCGTGACCATCGGCGCTGGGTCCGCCACGGGTATCGCTGCCACTTCCGGCGGTTCTGCCACCTCCGCTGCGACCAGCAAGGCTTCTTCGGCGGTATCTTCTCCCTCTGTGAGTCTCACAATCTCATCATGTTTATATACTAAGATACAGGCCTCTGCCTCTAGTACCGGCCCACTTAACGGAGCCGCCTCCGTCGCTTCATTGAACGGACCTCTTGCCTTTGGTGCTGCCTTGCTCGCACTCGGCGCTGGAGCAGCTATCGTGCTCTGATCACTTTACTGTGAGTGGGACAAGGCGACAGACTGCGGGAAGCATGGTATTGAATGGAAACGAAACTTTGAAGGTATCTTTAGGACATTGGCGTTTGTATATACTACTCTATTTGTCAATCGCGGTGCGTTTCGATACTTATGAATGCAATACATTCTCTGATCCGCTTGTTCTTTTTTCGGTGATCAGTGACTTACTTTCATTCCACGGATCCATCATGGATGAGCAGTTCAGCTGTTGTCTGGCTGTTAGTCGCTGTCGCGCTACCTACTCTGCCCTATTGGACCTTACAAACGGATGGGACAGTGACAGCCATCCTGGACACTAGTTGACTGTCGACTAAGTTTCGAGTTGAATATTTCGGATGCAAGTTCAGGCACGCACATCAGTGACCAGTGATTTCCTCCCTTCACTTTACCGCTCTACAATCCTTCTGCTACCGACATCGATCAAGTATGACCCCAGTCGCCTCTTCAAGTAAGATGGGACAAGATCAGCCCATAGTGGGTATCATCGGTATGGGTGATGTGAGTTCGGATTTCCTGCCTCAAAAAATTCTACCTCGGTCTGTCCTTCAGCATGACTCTCCGAGGAGACTGCAGCATGCAACATGCAACATGCAACATGTCATGCCATCTCCATCTGCGTTCCGACAAAATCTTGAGAAACTGCCCTAGTCACGTTATCAGAATAATGAAGCTGATATATAGATGGGAAAGATGTACGCTAAAAGGTTGAAAGCTGGAGGTATCAAGACGTAAGTGCTCTCTATTTCTCATAAATCATTATCCCTCCCATCTCAGTGGTCTTTCTGCAACTCATCCTTCCCTGTCTCATCTATCATATTAAATTAGTCATGACCCACGAGACAGGAATGTGATACTGTTATGAGCTTGTCCTCTGACGATTCAACTGATAACTAGGATATACGTATGTGATAAACCCGACAGATTCTCGGAGCTTCAAATAGAATTGGAAGGTGAGTCCTTCAATAATCATTCAGGCAAATGATTCCTATGAGGTCACATGCTGAGAAATAGGAACAGGTATAACCCCTCTTTCTGATGGTCACGCTGTATCTCGTCTTTCCGACCTCATCATTTACTCTGTAGAAGCTGCAGCTATCTCAGCCGTCGTCAAGGAATACGGTCCCAGTACGAAATTTGGAGCTACCGTTGCTGGTCAAACCAGTGTCAAAGCTCCTGAAAAAGAAGCTTTTGAGCAGTATTTACCGGAGGATGTTGATATTGTTTCGGTACATAGTTTACATGGACCTAGTGTCACTACTGAGGGACAACCGTTGGTATGTTTGTTACTCCTTTTTCTCCTTCCCTCTTCATCAAACACTTGCCCTGCTCACTGTTGCCTCATCCCAGACTACAGTGACATCTTCCCTCACACGATTTTCGCAAGCGAGCGAATCACATACTGTTAGCCGAAAATCAGAGGGAGGGGAGATCTATATGATAATGAAGTCCATAGCTAATCTCAGATCATCATACATCACCGAGGACCTGAGGAAAAAGTTCGACTAGTCGAAAATATTTTCAAAAGCTTCAAGAGTCGTTATGTTCATTTGAGCTATGAGGAACATGATTTGGTTACTGCGAATACACAAGCTGTGACTCATGCCGCATTTCTCAGGTGGGCAAATTCTTCAATCTACCTCCAACCCCCCCTCCCAGTGCCTTCGCGGTGAGGCATACATAATCGCTGTGGACGACGCTCGAGAGCAGATCATTTCCGTCCTGAATGATCAGCTAGCTTTCGGTACCAGAAAAGAGCTGACAGTCAGTATGGGTACAGCATGGCATCATTCGATATCCTATCCTTGGGAAACAACACGTTACGTATCAGGTATAGAAGTTGTCAAAGTCAACATCATGCTTCGTATCTACTCTGCCAAATGGCATGTTTACGCCGGACTCGCCCTTCTCAACCCATCGGCTCAGGTGCAAATCAAACAATACGCATTATCAACTTCAGACCTTTTCAAGCTCATGGTGGAAGCTCGTTCGGAAGAGCTTTCTTCACGTGTTTGGGAAGCTAGGGAAGGTGTATTCGGTTGGAAAAGAGATCAAGAAGGTGATGTTTCAGGTCGACAACCTATTCTATTGAGTGAAGATATATTAGATCAATTTACCCTAGGTCGAGCGTTAGAAGATGGACAAAAGGGACATCCTAATAGTCATTTGAGCTTGTTGGCAATGGTGGATTGTTGGAATAAGTTAGGTATCAGACCATTCGAACATTTAGAAGTGGCAGGTACACCGGTATTCATGTTATGGATCGGTCCGTCTTCTTATCGTTGATGGTGAAGCGAAAGAGCTGATCTTGGCAGGGGTCGCTGAGTATTTATTCAGATCAAAAGAGAGATTACAAGCTGCTATCGACGCGGGTTTGTCGGACAGACATTATCGTCCGGATGATTTGGAATTTGTCATTGCTGCGAGAGGGTGGAGTGAATGTGTCAGTTTTGGGAATTTCGATTTGTACCAGAGGAGGTTTGAGGAGACTTCTTGTGAGTATAACTATCCTTCGTGATTCATCATGAGTTTACCTTGCTTCCCTTCTTCTCATATCGTCATCGCTTGCGAATACGTGCCCAAGTACTGATCGCAGCTTTCTTTGCACCTCGATTTGAAGATGCCACAAAGTTGGGTGGAAGAATGATCAAAGCTATCCAAGAGGGACAAGCAAAAAGATAGTTTTACAGCTCATATGATGTCCACCTCTATATCAAAGTCATACTGCATATCCTATAAGCTGCCATGCAAATTTGTTGCTTTCATGCTGCTGTGCTTGGTCAAACTTAACTATTTAGTGGTGCCATGGTACTTACTCACTCTTTACACGATGCACACAATGCATAAACCTTGCGATGCTATTTGCCGAGATCAACCCGCCACATTCGGAATTTCCCGGATTTCCTTAGTCCCTCACCCATCTTTGGTCCAATTGAACCCTATCACCTACTCTCCTACCTGGTTATCACACCCTTATCCTATTCCTCACTTCTCTCATAACTCTCACTCCACATCTTACCCACAAAAAAAAAACACCATCATGTCACTCCTTCGATTGAGTCGTGCCACCCTTTCCGTCCCTCGATCAGTACAGACTTCCAGGATCAGATACGCAAGCACAATCTCAGTCACTTCAACACGTACCAACGCCTCCGCTCCT
>NW_006711233.1:133601-316078 GCF_000271645.1 Tremella mesenterica DSM 1558
ATATGAAGTGTATCAACAATTAGAAAGTTTGCAAAAGAAAGATTGGAAGGAGTTGACTATTGATGAGAAGAAAGCTGGTGAGTCTTTTTTTTTCTTAAGGGCTGAAATAGGTTCTCGTCGGCGAAGTTTTCCCGAACAAGGCTTTTTTTCCATAAGCATGACTATCCTACCTTTCCATTCTGTATTCTGTGACCAGACTCTATGATATGACTGATATGTAATATGGAAAATCCATATACCATTGGTTTCTTAAACATTCCATCTTCGTCGTTGACATGGTTTTCTGAGGGTGTGATACAGGTGGTGACGTAGAGAAAGGGGGGAAGTATGTACATGGAATTTTGAAGATATCACATACCACATACCTCAACTTCATATCATTTCTCGGTAAAATCCATTCGGAATAACATATAGGAATTTCAAAACTTTAGTAAAGGAAACATCGCTAACCACATATCAATTATGACTCCTATCCTTTCCTCTCCCGTCTTCCTGACTTTACGCTAACAAATCCTACACTCTCATACTCTTCTTAACACCTTGTTCGACTTTTGTGTATTCACTGTGTGGAATGATCCATTTGATATTGAAATCCCACCAACAGCCTACTTTGTCGCTTTTGGACCTCATGGACCTAGGGCCCCCATTCATCATCCTGGTAATGCTATGCGTGTCATTGGTGGTGTGGCAGGTTGCGTAGGTGTAGCTATTGCTATCTTCTATGCTGTTCGTTCGCAAGGTCAGTAAACATTTCATATACTCGAACACATGAGCTCCCCACCCTCTCTTTCCTTTCAAGAAGAAACATACATAAATACAAATACTCTACAGTTTACCTCCCACACTCTCATCATTCCCCATTCCATCACCAACATTCAGTGTCCTGGAGAGAGAAAGTGTCCTGCGAAACACATCTTGAACAAAGCTCATTAACAGCACCCCCTCTTCCTAAAACCATGACGAGGGAATACCAAGAACAGACCAATGAATATCTCCGAGCACAGAACTCCAACCCTATCGTGAGTTTGTATCCACATCTTCTCCATTGTCCCTGTTACTCATATGTATCATGATTATTGTCCAAAGGAGACGTGTCATGTCCATTCGGTGTTGTTTGTGTCAGCTATTTGACACTGACAAACAGCATGGTATCTCTTCCGAAGGTTACAAAGGCAAAGGAGCGGTAACAGTTTGAAAAAGTACATGGTCGATGGAATATATGGCATAGAATGGACGTGTTGCTGATCTGCTATTGTTTTATGTGAGATTGCGGTTCTTCGGAATTTCTTCCATCTGCCCCTGGCAAGCGACTGACAAGCTGGAAAAGATGATGGACCCTGACTCATTGTCCGACTTTAGTTGACATACTATTGCTGATCAGTTTTGCTCCATGCTCCAGTCCGGCTGAGGACCGTTCTTGCTGGTTGTCACCCAAGCGGAAAACCCTATCAGTAATCGCACTCAAAGACACGGACATGAAGTGACCGAGCTGTCAGGGCAAACATCATACGACTGCTCTGAGAGGTCCAGGTATCAAGTAAGATCACACCACCAATTGAGAGAGGCTACACCACATGCATTAGCGCCGTGCACTATTCCAGTATCTATCCTCGACCACACCTGCATACCGAGTGCCGTGGTACATGTGAAGAACTGTTTTGTGAACCATCTTTCCAATGTCGTGTCTCCTACTGTGAAATGGTGCACTTTACATCAGCGCTTCTGGTCCGATGAGACAACGGAGACTCACGGTGTAATCGACACTCGAGTTGGTGTTGAGAATCAAAGCCACAATGAGGCCATACAATCCCAAGACTTCTGCGAAAATGAGGATCAAAATCTGAACCGCTCAATGATGATTCTATCAGTGGAGTTTGAATAAACTCACCATACCAACGAACAACCTTGGTTGTTGAGCTGTACCTCTCACACCGGCATCACCAACGATACCAATTGCGAAACCAGCTGCTAAACCGGCTAACCCGACTGATAATCCTGCTCCGAGTTGAATGAAACCGGTGTATAAAGGCATCGGGGATGTGACTAAAATGTCAGTTATTCTTCTACATTCCATCTGTTCGGCCTGTTTCATTCCATAACTCTTTCAACTGGTCACCAACCTTACAACTTGCATACCCTCCTTTATGAACACAGCAGAATATGAGAGTGTGTGAACAGGGTGAACTCACGATCTCCAGATATCAATACAGATACTACTAATCCGTACTTTTCATCAGTCAAAATATCTTGGGAATATAAAGAACACTGACAATACCAATGATACCAGCCATGACGACTGGAACGACACATTTCATCATTTGGTCAGGACGTAAAACGGCCATTGCTGAAATCCCAACACCTGATTTAGCAGTACCATATCTTTCATCATCAGCGAAACACGGGAGATTCAGAGAGAAAAGACTCACGCTGCACCGATACAAGTGAAGATTATGGCGCTGGCACAGCCCATGGCACCGAAGAAAGGGGCGTAGACGGGACATAGCTCGGCTATGGTGGACATGATGGTCTGGTGGTCAGTGGAAGTCGATCGGAAGTGTTTGAGTACCGGGACTCATCAAAGTTTTGAAATAATCACATGAAGGCTGAGAAGTAGTAGAGAAAGAGGGACAAATGATAAGGAGATTGTGAACATACCTCTGATTCGGGTTGTTGAAGGGATAGGAAAGGTATAGATAGAAGGGGAGGGGAGGGGACACCTCACTCGTGCATCGGCCAAGAGCATGGATGGTATGAGTGAGATCGGGGTTATCCAATGTGGCACTACTTCTTCCTCTTCCGCCAAAGTGGAGAAGGTCCACCTAAAGTAACTGAGCTTAGAGAACACCCATACCTCCAAGTTTTTGACCATTACTCTATGTCGTAGCTCATAGCATGGACCACCAAGAACATAGAAAACGAGCTCGACCTGAAGAGAGTGAATCTGAAGAATCTGACTCATCTAACGAAACCACCCCTGGATCCCCGTCTCTCACCCCTCCACCGAAATATCATCGCGCCTCTCCTCATACAACCCTCGATTTCATATGTACTCTTCCCCCAACTTGTTCTCAACCGGAGACGACTACCTCCTACGTTACTCTTGAAGAGCTAGAGAGACATCAAGAGAATTTTCATAGATGGATTTGTCATCATCCCATCAAGGTCAAGCAGGATGACAAGACCTCTGGATCTGCGACTACCACACGAGTGCCAGAGAGTTTTGCAAGTAAACGCGGAGAGGCTTTACTACGATCTTGTGAGAAGGTATTTCCAGAAGCACGATTGTTAGATTTAGTACGTTCAAGTCACTCCGCTTTTCCGTATACCTCGTCTTCAGCTGACGCATAGCATAGAATAGAAACACATGATCCATTAGCCCGGGAAAGAAAGAATAAAGGAGAAAAGATCGTATGTCGTCTGAAATCAAAACACCAATTAAACTTGAGGCTGAAGAGACAGTTCGAATGTTTTCTACCTCGAGATCAATGTGACAGGAAGTTTGCCAATCCACAGAAGAGACGTCGTCATTTGATCGATAAACATAGTAAGTTTGGATCTCTTTCGAGAGTCAACGAGAGCTTTGGCTGATCAGACAGAATATCCCGAACAATATTTCTTCTCAGTCACGAACCATGGCGTGAGCTCTGGTTGTCCATACATAGAGCTGACCGTAATTAGTTGAACCAGATTGCACAGCAAGACGGTCTCGCTCTCAGTATGATACGTCCTCGAAAATATCATCCTGAGCCCGATCGACCAGACCAAGATCTCAGTCATACGCGACATCATCAATACCCTTTTAACAATATTGACGAAAATCCCGATATTCAGATGGAAGATCTCACTGCGTCATTGATGAGCAGCTTACAATTCGTGCCCAAGGCAGTAAGGAAGAAAGGAGTGTCAAAGGCTCAGTCCACACTGCCCCAAGACATGCCCCCTTGATCATCATGCTCGTCGTGACCGACGCACTACCTTCTGTTTCCCCTTTGTGAACCAGTAGCGACTACCGTTCTCCCTCTTCGGTAGAAATTTGATGGGAATGTGGGATTTCATTATTCATTTGAGAAGCAATACCCCTTCATGATTTCATCCCTTCAACCATGTCAAATCGCACTTTGCTCCTGGAAGACAATTCTCCATACATTTCATATACGGGTAATTGGGCTTACACATATTCAAGTACGTCTTTTGTTATATACCCCGAATTGCTCAGCTGACAAGACAAACAGACCCTGCTCCACGTGACCCAGAGGTTACCAGATATTCTTCGGCCAACTTCCACTGTAGCAATACCACCGGCGACTCTGCATCGTTGTCATGGACCGGCACTGATATTGTGATCCACGGCGCTAGGCGTTTCAAGTGAGTAATCAAACTTACTTCCACCTGGGGATTGTACTAAAGTGAAATAGTCATGGTTGGTACTCTGTCTCTCTCGACTCGGGGGACAAAGTGTATTATGATGGACGACATATTGAAACCCAACAATATCAATACCCCATTTTCAACGGGACTGGACTTTCGGACGGTCTTCATACTATTGTCCTCACGAATGAATGCTGGAAAGATCCAACACGTACGACAGATGGGCAATTGAACGTCTGTGAGATCTTTACTCATGCTTTGTCTGCTCTTTCAAGGCTAATGATTTAGATGTCGATATCGACTTTATTCAAGTACATGGTACTCCGTCAGTCCTTCAATTTGCTTTCCTTCAAATTGTTCTGGCTGATAGTGAGCAGCATCATTCAAAGTTCATCTACGTCATCCACCGCAGCTAAATCAAGCTCCTCAAGCAGTTCAACATCGAAATTGCCTTCGAAAACTTCTTCATCGACTTCTCCCTCCTCGGTCTCCACTTCTCGGGGTAGCCAGAAATCTGGAATGTCTGAACAATCTCCTACCATTTCAACTCCACTATGGGCGCAGCCGCCCAAAACCGCGTAAGCTACCCGTTGCAAGGCACATGGGCTGACATGCTGATGATACAGGCCGATAGACTTGACCAGCGTCACAGATCATATTCTCAACACTGCCCATCGATCAAGACCACCAATCACAATATTTTTACTACTATTCGTTCTTTTGATGGTGATACCAAGTCTGAGCAATCATCTTTAGATGTCTTGCTGGGTTGAGAAAGATGAGCGGCCTTTCAAACATTTCGTGAAAGGGGGATCAACGTGTGTACCGGTGTTTTAGGTGGTATGGACATTCCCACGATTTGATTTAGTCCTTTACCCCTTGGATCCTTGTATCCGTCTCAATTCGCTCACCGAAAAAAACCTTTCCAACTCACGAGCGCCCAGAATACCTCCTTGCCGGTCTTCAAGCCGGGCGAAGGAGGGACATCTTTGTCTGTGTCATATCAAAGTAGCGACACTTACAATCCTCCCTTGTCCCCCTCAATGGATGACTGACTAAAGTCGGCACAAGGAGCAGATGACTCAAAGGAGCTCACTGATCTTCTCACGCTTCTCAAACAACGTATCGATGGCCCTTTGACATCTTCGTTCAAAGACGGAGAGTTACTTAGTGATCCTTTGACTTCCTAAACTTACCCCCCAGCTGTCTGTCACAAACGGCGAAACTTAGAATACCTTTTACGCAGTCGCTCATCTGATACATATCTCATCTTGACGCCCCACTACACATCTAATCGACTATATCCCATCTGTTTCTAACGCCTGATCCAGTCCAGCTGTCTTGAACGACCAACACGAGTACTCTTACCCTCAGGACACGTTTTGTTTGTTTCTCCTAACTAGAACATTTGTTGAGGCGAACATCGTGGACGCTGGTATCGAGTGAATCGGTGTTAGGAGCTGAATGTAGGAAGATGAGAATAGGAAAAAAGGAATGAGCCGGACCAATGTGACTCTACAGGATGATTCTGGTTATATCTCGTATTTCGGAGCATGGACAACGGATTATACTGGTGAGTATCTTCTTATATGCCGCTTGAGAATCAAAAGGTTGAATCGAAAAGGAGATCCAGATGCATACCGGTATAGCGGAGGGGGTGGACATGCTTCCAATACTTCAGGAGATTATGCGGTTTTTACTTGGCAAGGACAAGATATTTGGCTTTTCGGTGCGAAGAGATTCAAGTGGGTCATTTTTACTGTCCTAATCATATGTCGAGCTACTGTCTTCTTCTCAACTATCCCGAATGTAAGATGCACAAGATGGTTCACGAGAGAGATATTGATTTTGAGTTTCACTAGATTGATAGATAAATCCATATGATTTTAGTCGTTTGGAAAGTGATTTCGGCAAACGAAGTAAATGTGATAATGATGAGAAAGAATACCCTACTCATAAACAGTCATGGATATTATTCCACAATGGTAGACGGAGGAGATAAACTTTACGCATCTTCAATGACCACAGGAGAACAATTGTTTCAGGTACCGCTTTTCAGTTCATCAGGGTTATCAGAAGGAGAACATACTTTGGTTATGACTAATGAATGTTGGTTGAATGCTGGGGAAGTGACGAACGGGTATGCTAATGATTGTGAGTCTGACTGCTCACACCTTTATCTTCCGTTCGATATCACTTTTCATACGATCTTTATATCCTCAATGGCTTTTGTTCCTCTTCAGTGAGCCGTCTCATCTCTCGCCCATGGCTCGTAGACATCACATGAAACTCGAGCTTCGGTGGGAATGAAAGAGACATAGCTTTGTTTACGGAGGAAGCGGAAACCATCAGCTAAGCCTATCTCATATGCTGACAAGTTAGACTTCGGAATTGACTTTCTCGTCGTTGAAGGAACACCGTAGGTCACCCTTCTCTCTTCATGACACTCATCTTCAAGACCGCCACAGTTCAATATCTCTGAAACTCAACTCACCTGCAGCTTGAAACCTTCTACGCCAAGTAGTACCACCAGTACCAGTACGAGTCATCTCACTACGACTAAAACCACACCCACCTTCATCTCCACTGACACGTCCTTGATCCCTGCTACCACCTCTAAGCAAATCATTTCTTCAGCCTCTATCATCCTACAATCAGATACCATCAACCCCTTACCATCCACGATAAGTTCTTCGGAAATATCAACAAATGCACCTACTTTAGTCTCAGGAACAATCAACGTCATCTCTTCAAGTGGAACATTCACCATTCCCGCTCCTAATACATCGTGAGTTGTTTCCTCTTCATGACGTGCCGAGTGAAAACTAAGTATCAGTGTACCTGATGGAACACAAGGTGGTGTTACTACTGTTCTCTCTGGTTCTCTTTCGGTTCATAGACAATGTCCGATTATACTTTATATCTTTGTTTGGTTCTGGGTCATGCGGATAATCAACTTTGGACGATGATGTGATTTTGTGTCAAATGCCACATTGAAGGAGATGAGTGGAATGTGCCACAGAACAGATCCCATACTAACTTGTCCATCTCCACCTTTGAGACACAAAGGGATCACTACACTTATCTTGACTTACCTTAGACTTGTCTTTCCCAACTTGAATCTTATAAGCTTACTATCGTATATGTACTCGCCCAAACCTTTGTTTATCTAAAACATCGAGGGGTTTCACGCTGATCTTCTGTCCCTGTATTCAACATGCCCCTCCCTGTCGAACGTTCCCAAGGCAGTGTGAGTTCCACACTTCTTTACCATTTACCTCCATTCCATCTATCACATTATCTCAAGTGTTTACTCTGTTCACTTCACCCTCTACCTGCTCAAAAGAATGAGATACTGGAGGTGAAGAGTCAGAGAAGTGAGCCAAATAATTACCATTTTGTGCAATGTCCAAAAACGAAAACGACCATCGCTGATCTTACTTAGGTTTCCGCCCTCGTCGCCCGTTTCCAAACTGCTGCAGATAGAGATCGAGACGCTCAAGCAAGAGAAGCATCCAAGGGACCTAGATCAAGTGGTAGTTTTTCTCGTCGTAGTTCTAGTTTTGGTTTCGCTCCCAGTATAGACTCTTTGAGTCCTGCTCCCACGGGAAGTGGAATGTCCCCTGATCTTCATGGAGGTGTTGCAGGGATCAAAGATGAAGCTATGGAGATGGAGATATTGAAAGATCCGCAAGAATTGTCAGGCGGAAAGAAGATCAATGAAGGGGATGAAAAGGTAGCTGAGATTACGAACATTACACCATCACATGAACCATCACAGAAAGAACACGTTGATAACGCACCTCCTACACTTTCTCAATCGATAAACCAGACAAAATCAATTAAACCTTCTTCGAATGTCAAGGATTCTCCACGAAAACCTTCTTCACCAATAGCTACAAAAACCACAACAGGAGGAGTAGTACATAAACCTATCGTTGGGTCAAACACGACTCAAAAGAATCAACCGTCAATTATAACGAAATCCCCTCAACGCAATACTACTACTACTGCTGCTGTATCCCCAACTTCACCTACAAACCAGATTAAAAAATCAAACCCGATATCACCTAGTCAACCAGCTAAATCTCCTACGACAACTTCACGAGTGGTTTCTCGTCCCAAGAACTTTTCCTCTTCCACAACAACTCCACATCCTGGAATCTCTTCAACTCCAAAAGATTCACCCATAAAACCTCCTTCGATAAGTTCCGTCCGTCAACCCAAAATACCTCAGACATCAAGGTTGGTACCTAATATGACTGGACCTCGACATCGTTCTCCTTCAGCTTCAACTGTCGGTGGAATCACCTCTCCTCCCCCTCTCAGACCTCATTTAACTGGAACTCCTTCAAAACCTACCGCTTCTTTCTTAGCTAAACAACGTCCAGCTCATTCTTCTGAAGAGAAGAGAAAATCAACACCAAGTAACACGATGTCACTAGGTCGGAATGCAGGTTCTAGAATCTCTTCCGCTTCTCGTCCTGCCCCACGTAAATCTATTGAGCAAGATGTCAAGATATCACAACCAACTTCGCCTACCACAAGCAAACAGTCTACGACAGGATCTAGACTTTTACAAGGTACAGCAGCATCAAGAGCCAGAGCAGCGAACGTTTCGCCTAAAACGGACAAATCGACAAACTCACCTTCGAATAAAGTAACATCGTTGAGGAATGTATCGAACAGTATGTCGTCGGGGAAGACACCTTCTAAGTCGCCCACTTCGCCCACTACGAAGATCAATGGTAATAGCAACGCATCAGCGACGGCTTTGAGTTCCAAGAAATCGCTGGGGAAAGTGCCGTCGGATATCCAAAAAACACCGGCAGTAGGGAGATCACCGATCGGACGGTTGGGATTAGCAGCGGCCAGAGAGAAGGCGGTTCGTCCGGAGCAGACACCACCGGTGGGAAACAGTCCGATTGGGAGGATCGGTTTAGCAGGAGCCAGAGAGAAGGCAAAGCCTGTTGAGGAAGAAAGAGATGAGGAAGGGGAGGCAGTGCAGGTTGAGGAAGGCGGGTCAAAGCAGGAGACGAATGGGGAGGTTGCCGAGGCCCAGGAGATCAGTGGAGAAACTTCGGATGTACGGAAAGATGAGGAGGGCGAAGAGAAAGAGCAGGAGCCGGGGTCGGAAAAAGGGAATCCCGCTGTAGGAAATGAGGTTACTGGCAAGGGGGATAATGAACAAGGGAATGATATCATGAAAAATGAACCTCAAGATGCTGCTGAGAGTCTCCCTCTGAACGACCTCAAGATAGATGATAGTCATGGTGTAATAAGCCCCATTGTCAACGATACAACACAAGAAGAACACGTCGATCCTGCTACAGAGGATATCCCCGACATTCCTGATTCTGCCTGATCATTCGCAAAAGAACCCGCAGAAAGAATTGTAAGAGGATAAACGAAAAGGGGATTGTTTGAAATGGCGAAAGAATGACAAACGACAGATGAAGAGGGTTAAATTAAGTCTTGACATGCATTTTAAAGGTCTATGACGCTCGTGTATTTACGTGATAATTGTCCGATTTAAATCAAGCACGATAGTTTCCTACTCTTTCTCACTTTACTCCTCTCCGCTTACTTTCAACAAGATGTCTTCTCTCCTCCTCACACTCTGCCATATGAGTGACCTGCTGATCAAAATGGAACCGAGCAGGGAGTTTCTAGGTGGCAGTATGACCACCATCGCTTATGATATCCGCACCAGTCATGAATGAACTTGCGTCTGATAGGAGGAAAGTTGCTGGGCCTGAAGATCAGTCGTCTCTCCTTGAGACACTGATTTCGATCCCTACTTCTCACTCTATCAGTATCGCGGCTGACGGAATGACTGATGAGAATGAGAAGAGGAGAACGAGATGTAGATCAGGCAAAATGGATTCACCTCTAAACTCATCCGCTGTTGATAATCTCCCCAGGAGGGATTGAGAGACCCATAGATCTGTATACTCTGGGTGTTCTGCAAGAACGGCGTTGTTCAAAGTGGTTTGAATCTATTGGTCAGTACCAGCTCGTCTGTCTCCTGATTTCCTCCTAGACCTGCCACAGACTATCGCCAGATCAATTATCAACACATGTATCGAGTTCGAATAGTATCCAGCTGGATCCTGAGGCTTGAAAGGGGAGCTCGAGTATATAAAAAAGGAATCTCCCAGTGCCATGGGAAGGAGAGTATACGTATGAGTTCCAGAAATGTGGTAATGATGGATCTGATCTTTCAAACTCACATATCCTGGCGAGAGTGACTAACGATCAGTCTTTATCCTTTCTTCATTACCAAAAACAGTTGAAGAACTCACATTGACTCTAATCCCTTTCTTACTCCATTCCATAGCTAAATTCCTTACCAATTGATTTACCCCAGCTTTACTAGCACCATAAGGAGCACACATTAAACCAGCATTGGCTATATGTCCACTCATACTTCCCGTAAAAACAATACTAGCACCTTCCCCTGCTTTTAATATTTCACCTTTATCACCATATTTCTTAAACCATTCTTTAGCAAAAGCTTGAGCACTTATAAATGTTCCAGTAAGATTTATATCTATAACTCTTCTAAATTGTTCGGCTGAAAATTCTTCTGCGGGAAGAAAATGATTTATACCTGCTGATATATATAATCCTCTTATCGGTGCGTTGGAAGGAGCTGAAGAGAATAATTTAGAAAATGTTTTTGATGTTGATGATTCTGAAGTTATATCGAGATTATGATATTCTAATGTAAGACCTTTTGAAGAGGCTAATGAAGATGCTGTTGACCAATAAGGTTCAGTCGGTTTTGATAATATATCGATAGCTCGGACATGGGCACCTGATTCGATAAAACCGTGAGCTAAAGTGAGACCTAAACCTCTACCGGCACCTGTCACGATTATAGTTCGGTTTTTGAGTGAAAATAATTCTGGTGTAGGGATGTTTTGTAATGGGGCTGTTAAAGTTTAGTATCAGTCCATATTTTGAGATTTTCTCTTTTTACTCTCTTCCTCTCTTCTCATGATCAAATTGAGAATCTGAAAAGTAGAAGTTCTCGTCATCCAAATTGATGTTTCCTTTTCAAAGGACCATCAATCATCCCCTGGACAATCAAACGAGCAAAACTCCTCCAAGTGATGGGGTAGAGAGGAGAACGAGTAAAGAGGAATGAAGAAATCCCTCACCTAAAACTTCTTCACTAACACCAGATTTAGCACCTTCATCAAGCTTAGCATGTTCAGCCACTGCTTTTCCTTCTGTAGGAGACCTGGGTTTGTCCTCTGTAGGATGATCAGATCCCTTCGTTGCAAATCTTCTCGCTGTCACAAGTGATAATCGTGGTAAGGGTCGAAGGACAGATTGTCGGTATAATCTTGGTAATGGGGAAAATCTGTTCATCTTACAGATTTGTCCTTTGGAAAAATGATAACCAGTTTGACAGGTTTTATATCTTGCACAAGATGGGTTGGAGTTGAAAAGAGGACAGAGGAGCCCCAGTGACGTTTTGAAAGTTGAGGGGGTGGTGTTGTTCGGAGTGACCGGTCCGGAGGAGTTATGCCCGGGATTTCGGATTGAAATTGCGTCATAAGATCATATGACTACATGATGTACTTACTGTACTTTCACTTGAGTCTCCTGAGCTCGCAGTTGCCAGAATACAGCACATGCTGCATGCTGCTCGCTTGCTCGCTTGGTCGTCATGACATCAAGGGTGGTTGACTACGGCTCGGTTCGGCTTGACGACGATCGTTACGATGATTGTGATACAGGGTGGGAGGGAGAGGATGTTTGGAATCCCCACTCAAGTCCAGACCATGACAACTCCCTGATCCCTGACGGAAACATGTGTTGAGACATCAATCGCCCATCCTGCATCTTTCGCATTGATCGCAGCGTAAGTAGTTTGTATCTAGGAAAACGAGGCAAACAGCCCCAATATCGATCTTATCATAACAACTCCTTTCACCTTTTCTCCTCCTCAAACGTCAAGACCATCGCTGATTGTCCGTATGCTATGTCGTGATATCCCTAACTCGACTCATCATTTGCTCCTTTCACCTCGTCCTCCTTATGAATCTCCCTCTCAGATGTCTTACACTCTTCGTATTGACAGAACTTCCCAACCAACCCCTCTACAACTAATCAATCATCACATACCATGTCTAGTAAAGGTATCGCTGAAAGAAGACAATGGTTTGAAACATTACCCGACTCTGACGCTGTATGTTCTTCCGCTCATCCCATCTTGTTGGAATTTACTGACAACCTTTAGGATGGACTGCGTACATTATGGGAGTATATGAAAAAGACAGGGAATCAACCTATCATCCCTCAAGGAGAAAAACACACACTGACGCCTGAAACTGATATCGAACAGCCGAATAAGAAACGGTCAGTGAGTAACCCCCAACCCGACTATGACTATCCATCTCAAATGGGTTCATCATCCTTCATGGGCGTGCAACGGTCACAGTTGAATCCAAATCAGCCTCAAATGACACTTCCTATTCGCCATGTGCAGCATTCCCAGGGAAATGATGACTTCACAAGCTCGAATACGAACATTCCCTTTGCGATTAATCCCAACCCGAGTAATTCGTATGGAACTTCGAGCCAAGGAGGTCTGTACCCGCCCGCTACACCTGAATCCCCCACTGTGTCACCCTTCCCTACTTACGTGGACACAATGGACGATAGATCTTATCCAGGTACTCCGAATTTTCAGGGCATGTCAGACCCGACGTACTCGTCACAGATTTACTTACAAACCCCTGTTTCCGCGCAAGGGGGATTCTTGTCGGTAGATTGGACCGCGAAGAGTGGACGTACTGGCGTTTACGACAACATGGATACAAACAATCCGATGGGTTTGAACAGTCAAGTCAGAAGTACGTCAGACCCTACCATACCGTACATTTTTGGGCAAGATGCTGTTCCCGATTCTGGGTTCTCAAACTTCAACGATATGTCCAATCTCGGTTCAACCTCCCTATCGTTCGATCCTGGGAATGCGGCAAACTTTGCAGGTGTTAATTCTCCCTACGGTCCTTCTTCCCCGTCATCATCGATACAGGCACCGAGTAGTCACTCCTCGCAAGACATCTCCACCATGGCTGATGAGTTGGCAAGACTGAAATTATCTGTTCAAACGTCCATCAATCAAATGAAAGCTAGTCATACTTTCGAGATGGCCCACATGCAAGAGCGGGTCACACTATTAGAACGAGAACTCGACGCCTTGCATCCAAGACGCAGAAGTGCCGGTCAATCGACTAGAGCCAGAGTGGGAGATGTACGTACAGGAATGGAAAATTTGAGACAAGAATTATCTCAATTTCAGTCCGACACCGGTAAACAAGGGGGTTATGACAACACCCCTACCATCGCAGGAAATATGACGCGAGGTGGGGCAACCTGGGACGAGTTCGCGGAGACACTGGATGCAGGTCCAGGTCAATACTTTGGTGAAGAGGGAGTTCCCAGTGCAATGGAGCATCCGTGACCGTAACACAATTTGAGAATGGGCGATGACGAGTCGTAGATTATGCATGGAATGTGAAGGACGAGCTGAATCATCCTTGTCGCTGTTTCGTTTCAGCTCAGGAGCTTGATATATGGGAAGAACTGCACCTGTTTATGTTTCGGATTTTTGGAGCACACGATATACACCCTTCCCTTACGTTTAACCACCATACATCCATCACAAAATTTCTTCACGCTACTTCGGACTTTCATTCCTCGAGCTTGAGCTAATGTGAGAATGGGGAGTCGAGCTCTGGTAGTGGCTAAGATGGTGAGAGTACGAAGTTGAAATTGAGAGCGAGTGATAGGGTAAGTAGAAGCCAGCGGTGGTCGAGTGAGTGCGCGGGGAAAGTTCGTAGGTGCTCTGGAATGCGAGGAACAGAAACATTGTCTGAGAGAGGAAGGGCCGGAAGTAGACTGTGACGTCAAGAGCCGACGGAGGATGGTCGTGAACATGATGACTGGTGTAGCCGGTGAAAAGAACTGTTATGAGGAGGAGTAAGTCGGTTCTCTTTCAAGGGGGTTTGAAGGAGCGTAAAGTGCCACACTCTGTGATCCCGAGGGGGTAATTCCGTGCGCCACCCTCAGTCTTTCTTCCGCTTACGACGGAGCGCCTCCACTCTTCTCGTCCCCCCCTTTCTCCCCTCGCCTCTCCAAAAAAAGGCTCTTTTATCCATCTCTTTATATCACTCAACATCCCGATCTTGGTCTACTTCGTAGGCCTCGTATTCAACGCAACGCGCTCCTTTTGTGCAACTGGGTCAGGCCGATCAGAGTGAACACAAGCGCAAAGGAATCAACATCAAGTGAAAAAAGAAGGCCCGTGTGGAGGCTGTCCGCTTTCCGACCTTTTTCGACACTATAACCTTATTGGCCATCGGTTCACCTCCACCTCCACTCTTGTGTCTCTTCAAAAGAAAATGCCATCTCGACGTCCATCAGCCGTCACTGTCAATGGGGAAGATTCCCCTTTGGCATCTTCTTCCCGTGCGAGGGGTAGGGAAAATGGCAAGGAAAAAGAAACGTTTGGATGTCCTTTTCCTGGTTGTAATCAAGTAAGTCTCAACTCGTCATGAAGAATTTGGTTCGATGAGACTTATGCATGTCAGTTCTACAGTCGACTGGAGTATTTGAAACGACATCAGCGTAAACGTGAGTGAGATTCACCTTTGCTCTTGACCGACAACCATTCGAATAAATGATGACACAGCACAGATCAAGATGTTCGACCATTTTTATGCGCCGACTGTCGTAAAGCATTTGCCAGAAGGTAAGTTGCCTTTTCTTATTCCTTCATGCAGCTCACACCTTAGTGATGTCTTACTTCGACATCGTCGAAGATGTCATCCTACTCCTCCCCCACCTGACCAGATATCGAAATCTCCACCGCCACCCGCTCGTGCCTACCCTGGAGTTCCCGTATCCGCCTCTCGTGACGATGCGCACAATAGGTCACCTACCAGAACCAAGCGTGTGCGCCCCGCAAGTAGCAGCAGCAGTACCGAAAGAGCACAGCGGCGCAGGCTGTCTGATGATGACGACGATGATGAGGACGACGAGGGGGCTTTTCCAGGAGAAAACTCCGCGTATCAACCACACGGGTTAGACGATGGTGATATCTATGGCATCAATAATGGTTATTACCCCCAAGACTCCGATACGATTAATTACGCGCCCCAACTACCCATACCCATTTTCCAACAACAATCGGGGTATCATAATCTCGAAGATGCCTCCGCATTGCTGTCAATGGCATACCCCGGTGGTCTACCCGCTGCCGACACTTCGGCGGTCGTGGCTGGTCAACGAGTAGTACCGGATTGGAATGAGGGGCAAACTCTCCATATGATGATGGAACATACCAACAAGGCAACCGATGTTCAGCGAAAAGACAGTTCCGGCACGGCATCCGACCATAGCGGGCAGAATGATACGCTGCCAGAGTCGATGGGGAATTTTCTCGGAACGATGAATTGGCTCTCTAGCGGGGCTAGTGGTCATAGGCAGTGTGGCGCTGAAGGAGATGTGATTGGTTCTGTAAGTGATCATCTCTCTTGTGTCTCGTCGGTGACGCCAACAAGTAGACGCCTCCCAATCATCCCTCTCCTCGGCCCACTTCCCCATTCCCATTATCTTCTCTCTTCTCCCCCTCCGCCTTCGGTCTCTCATTACTTGAAGGGGCTGCTCAGCCATCGACTGAATCGGACGAGGACAACAATCAAACAGTCATGAGTATCCTTGAGTCGCTCTCGAAATACGAAGTGCCACAAACTCGGGTTAATCCCAACCCCGAACGGCCCATCTTGCGTATTGATAATGCTTCGTATCGCAACCGAATGGGTGAAGAACCTCTCAACAGGAGTGGCAAATTCTAGTGAGTGACCTGCTATGTTAGTGAACATGTGACTGACCCGCTTTAGCCTTCCCGCCGATCGGTTTGCGGGTTGTTACCAGATCCCTCACTGGGCCTTGCCCCCTCTGCGAGTACTGTCTCTCATGGCAAATCGTACCTTTCACACTGTGCTCAATCACCTCTCTTTTGTCCACACCCCAACCTTTAAATTGATCGACACCGCTGCTTGTCTGGCATTTGCCATGTGCACAGTTGGTGGCATTAGGACCGGCGCCCAGAGAAAGAACTACACCATCAACGGACAGAGGGTCAATCCGCAAACATACTACGAACAACTCATCAGCGGACCCGTCACCCCTAATCAATCATGGGAACAGATTTACACGGACAATTATATCTCCGGTGGCAGGGATCAAACGGATGAGGATCTGAAAAAGGTGGAAGAGTGGTACAACGCCCCGATCGTCAGAAATGAGAAGACGAACATGCTCGTCAAGTCGTTCTCTTTAGCACAAGGAGTTCTCATGACGGAGTACAATGTGGCATTGCTGCAGGCTTTGATCTTGTACAACGCGCCGTATTTCTTGAGTGAGGACGAGAGCGAACGAACGCTAGCCAACATGGGTTTGGGTACGATTGTCAACATCTCTCGACAGATTGGCTTTTTCAACACCGAGCTCGAGCACTTCAACACAACCATCGAACTGCCACAAGAACCGACGACGGCCAACGATCTGGACCTGTACTGGCGTCGGTGGGTGCAACTTGAGACTCGACGTCGGACCGCCTTCCTCGTCTATCTTTTGGACACCATTTCGGCACTCGAATCCTCCCTCCAATGCATCCTGTCGCCCAGCGAACTGTGCTTACTGCCGCTTCCGGCCACAGACGCACTGTGGAGGGCAGAGACGGCAGAGCAATGGTTGGCTGCGGCGAAAGAGGCTCGAGTTATGACACTAGACGAAGCTATGCGACGACTTTTCTTCCTGCCAACCTATGGAAGCTTTGAAGAAATGCACGAGAAGGCAGACACCAAAGGCTTGAACCTGTTATGTGAGTTTGAACTGGGACCGTTTGCGCGCGTGGCGATGATCATCTCGTTGCTTCGGGGTGTTATCGATATTGGAGAGGGGAAACGTGATCGAGGTGACTGGCGTGATTTGACGGATCTGTGGGTCAATTGTAGTTGGTTGAAACCGGGTACCAAGATGCTTTCACAGACTGGGGCGGACATTGGTCCTGTATCAAGAGAAAGTCTGAGAGGGCGGTTTGGTATGGCATTGCAAAGGGTCAGTTAAACTTACCGTATTTACACGTAAAAGCTGACAGAGCAGTGGAGAGAAGGATGGGACTTTGACTCGTTATGTCCTGCTCCTACCCCTTTTACTCCTTCAGGGGGAGCTTCAACCAGTACTTCAGAATCTCCACCGGGACTGGATCCTTCGAGTCGATCGTCGAGTAGTAGTTCAGACACAAACCGATTTGGAAAACTCAACTACTGCGAGGGTGAGCGTCGTTCTCTCTTCTTCTTCACATCGCTCCTCCTCAGCCGATCTCGTACTCTCAGAAATGTTGTATCAGTTGTGATAATCGATGTTGACGTCTCAGAGGCTCTCCCATTCTATTGGCTGGCTCAAGCTTTGCTGTCTGTTCTCAACACTTCACCCCCACGAGAATCAGGATGGAACGCTTTTTCTCAGATATCTTATTCCGACATGCTCAAATCGTCTCGAACGTTCACGCGGATGGGTGAAGGCGTCGCATCTGGTACCTTTACTCCAGGAGCGAATCTGAGTAGTGGAATGTTGACAATGTACTCATAGAAGGGGTAGATCAGGGTTGTATGTATGTCATATCTCTTAGAATTCCCTCGTCTCTTGTCTCTTCTCCATATCTTTTTGCTTTGTGAAGGCAATAACTCTGTCTCGCAGATGAGCTCCTCTCGATATCTCATTCATCATTTCCGACGTCTAACTACTCATGATCAGGTCAAAAAAGCGAAACGCCTATGGGCATTCTAATGGCTACCGTTAGCACCGCTACCACCGGTACTACCGTTACTGCCTTGACCATTGGCACCGTTACTACCGTTGGCACCGTTACCGTTGGATGTGCCTTGGGTGCTTACATGGGTGATCTCCTACGCCCGTCAGCAAGCTTCAAAGTCACTTAACGCGACCCACCGTAGAACCATCCCCATACGTTATTTCGACAGGCATGGTACTAGAGGAAGGATCCCAAATGGGTAAATTGTCGTCGGTCCTCTACTTCATCAGCTTGATCCGTCAACCAATCCTATCAACACGAAACAATCAATGTGACGAAATCAAGCAGGAGGAAGAGAAGTGGAACAGGGAGATATAGGTGAGAAAACGCTCACCTGACTACTACGACCGGAGTTGCTGGATGTGTTTTCTTGTGTTCTACCGGGCATTGTGAGTCTTTTAGTTAGCCACATATACACGGTGACAAAGCACGTCTCAGTGTGCTATTCTCATCCTCATCCTGTTCTTCCATCGAGATGTGTCACCTTCTCGTCATTCCACAGATTTCAGTGATTTCTTTCATCTCGTCAAGATCTCGACGGGACTACATCATCATGTTCGAGGTATTATGAGAGACACTACTGATGACTTACTTCTTTTCTGTTGTTTATGACTTATGAGCTGATGCAATAGGAAAGAATAACAATGTATGACTTCCAGGTTTCGGCAACGAGCTATTTATATTGTACAATTCTCTCCCCAGATGGCCCTTATCGCTCATCACATCATACTTATCACGAGATATCACTCGCTTGTCCTTATCAAACCCCATCTTCCTTTGCTCTCAACATCTCGTACGCCAGATCAGATTACGACAAGTTGCGTAACCGCCATGATCAGACTTGGTTTCAAGATTTCTGACAAAGGATCTCTCTCATCTGTGACAACATCTCGAGGGGTATCTATCTCCGATAAGCCAAGATAGTGGATCTCACTTGTCACATGTCTGGTGCAGAAAGGAGGGAGATAGTGATAATAATCTGGACATAAGATGAGGGGGTTGAGATGAATGAAAGAGTTGATAAGACCTAGGACGTATCGGTAAGCTCGCTTGTATGTTATCTGATTGATAAACCTCCACTTCCATCTGGATCGTCTCAGTGAGTGCCATGAAGTTTTATCGACGATATCATAGCTTACGCAATCGGTTAACCGGGGTGTTTTTCAAATACTGTACGAGTACAGTATGATACCATATCATTCACGATGACCCGACTTATCAAATACATTTAGTCACCAGCTATATCTTTACATGATCATCCCTTTCATTCTTCGAATTCCTCTTATGTCCCAATCTTTCCGCAGTTCCACGACTTGTGAGAAGTCGATTCTCAAATCTCACCCCGGGAAAGACGAGTAGTCTGTCACCGTCTCATTCTAACATTCCTTTCCATTTCCTCTCCGCAATTCCCAACCCTCCTTTCACGAAGTGTCACCTACCCTTGTCGTCTGCCCCTCATTCACGTATCTTGAAATGGGGTTGGTGGTCTGAGATTCGTGTCTCGACACGGCGTCTGAGGGGTGACCTGTCTCCTTAAACAAAGTGAAAAAAGGATAGAAAGATTGGTTTACGCCTGTGAAGGAGTCGTCTTGATCACCTTCGTCAATTCTCAGGTTGTACAAACCTCGTTAACCTATCCAATCTTCATGGAAACCCTGAAGATTATGTTGTGATCACAAAACTCTCCACCGTCATCATCCGACCGCAATCGGTCTTTTTACTCAATCGCCAACTCGACTGTAACAATCACGTTCTTTATTCTCTGGAGTTCATCAAGAGTCAAGATCAATCTAGAAGATGGTTCGACTTTGCTTTTCTCAACTAACGCTCTTTCTAACTTTTCTAACACTACTCATTCTACCAGCGGTATCAAGTGTAAAAGTTCCATTTAAACGTGTCAAATACCATTCACCATCTCTTGGGGACTCACATCGGAGAGATCTCCACCCAGCTTCCTCTAAAGATATCCGATTACCTCTTCTTCGTAGAGGACATAGATACCGAAACACTCCCAAAAGAGCCAGACGATTCCAAGTAAATAACGGTATTACATCTTCTTCCTTCATCCCTGGCCATCCCACTCCAGTACCCACTCTTGCACTGGGCAGACGAGCAGACGGAGTCAATAACAGTCTTTCCAGCTCCGCCTCAATCGTATCATCGGCCTTCAACGCTTCTTCTTCTCAACCCTGGTCCGTCACATCTTCGGTCTCTTCGTTGTCCAGCTTTCCCTCTTCATCGTCCGTCGGGGCTTCCTCGGTCAATGCCAGTAGCTCTTCTTCTGGACCTGCCCCTTCCGCTACTCATGGAACAGAACCACTTGACTCTAGTAGTTCAGAAGGAATGACATATGTAATAACGGTGAAAATCAATGACATTGAAGTTCCCATGGTTGTGAGTTCACTGTCTTCTTCCTCCTCCCGTCACAGTGAGGAACAGATAGGGAGGTTGTGACGGAGCTGATATCAGGCCGATACAGGTTCCGTCGTCCCTTGGGTGGCAGCTAAATCGTGTGCCACCTGCATCGCAGCAGGTATGGTGACAGCGGTCGATATTCCTGACGGAGATTGCCAAAAAGGGGTGTTGGGCTATGGTTCGTGTCTTTCACACTCCTTCCACCTTCTCAGACCTCCTCCTCCCATACATTCTCGCTCCTCCTCTCCGGCTCCCTTCCTCACACACAGATGATTTTTTCCCGGAGCTCAGCGAGAGGTCACATACTGAAGAACAGGTGCGGGAAACGTGTATTCAGGTTGCTTCGTCAATGTCACATTCGCCATTGGGGATTTGGTCTTGCCCAGCCTCCGCGTCTTGGCTGCTACGGAGATTGACGATGTGTTTCAATCACAAGCGCCATTCATGAGGTGAGCTATTTCCTTTCGACAGCTTGAAGCAAACAGCTGACCCCTATAGCGGAATATTGGGAATGGGTCTATCAGTGAGTTACTTACTTGATTGATGATGAAATGGTTTGACCATCAGGCCGGTGTTCCTTATGCTGGAGTCACACAACCTCTTATAGCGATGTACGAAGCTGGTGTGATCGATTCACCCACTGTAGGATTCTGGCTCTCTCCTGATCCGACCAAGCCTAGTACGTAAATGTATCCTATTGCTGCATCCCCAACTGACTGTCAGGCGAGATGGACCTGGGTTCCGTCGACAAGAAGTAAGTGTTATATGTCAATGATTTAGATTGAAGAAGAATTAACAAGCAGCACCCATGTCGATCTCACAAAACAAGTATCGACAGCTCATGTGGTCAATCAGTCAGATTCGGCCTTCTCCCCCGCTTGGTACTCTGTACAGGCGGACGCTTTGACGATAGGAGACACCACATTATCCACCAACTTTATCACTATCATTGACACTGGGTCAGTTTTTCTTGTTCTGAGCATTACCACCTTGTTTTGCACTCTTCATTTCCTTGCTTATATGCGTATACCTACATTTATACATTTAGATGTAAGCAAGTTGATATTGGCTCGCTTTTGATAACCCACAATGACATCATACTGACCATTGCAGAACCACAGATTTCTATGTCCCCCCGTCAGTGAGTATCTGGTCTTATTCATCATGCAACATAATTGACACATACAGTGGCAAGACCATTTCTATGCCGCTTTTGGTAACGGTTATCTCTATTGGGTTCACACAGAGTACGGGGACGAGCCCGTTCTACCGTGTCAAGGAAGTAACAATACGATGAGTTTAACGTTCGATGGCGTATCGTTCGACATCAACTACGCTGATATTGTGTGAGTGAAAAGATTACAACTCAACGTGACTTCACTCTAACATCTCTGTCAGGGGATTGTCCATACTGGCGTCATTTAGATTGACAATGCAAAAAAAGATTCCTCACTGACAATTAGGGGTTCCGAGCTCCAGCCGGGCTGGTGTGCAGGATTAGTTGGATCAGACCCGAAGTGTGAGTCATGTCCTCACCACCTCCCCTCTCCTCCTGCATAGCTCACCACATAGGAATTGGAGTGAGTCTGACGATTAGTACACTACGTGCTCGCAGGCGACATGTTTTTGAAGGGCGTATACTCTACTTACGATCTGGTTAATGGGACTGTCACATTCAACGGGCTGAAATAGACTACCTGGATAATCTAATGGGCAGATAGACAAATGTCACTGATTGACCGGGGAGTGTACCTTGGTCCTCTAGTCATTCTCTTGGTGCATGCTAATTCAGAGGGGTTTCCCCAAGGATATATGACTTACTTGCAATACTGACATGACTCATCCATACACTCTTTGTTTCATGCTGACACATCCACACCTTCCTTCCCTTATCTCTTGATGACCTCCACAATTGAGTACGATTTATTGGTTCCGAGCGACTGCAGAGGCCTTATGACTTCCAGGCTTGACGTTCCTACCTCCAGATATGACGCGAGTATCCGAACGAGATCTGTGGTGCCATGAACACCATACTGAAGCATGGATCCTTTGTTGGAAAAGTACAAAGGAAAGCTAAAGCAAAGGAGCACTCAGTCATGTCAATCCATCCAAGATACCATCTTCTCCCGATCTCATTCCCATCTCTTCCTCACTCTCCGCACCTCGATCCACTCACTACCTACCATGGACGTTCCTACTCCTCGCGAACGCGCTCATTCCTCTGATCACCCAGTTCGACCTAATCCCACATCTCAACAAATGAGTCCGACAGGACCTGGGGGACATGTAGATGGTGACGCTTCGTCAGGGTTTGTCACAATTTCCAATTCATGGTCTTCTAATCGGGGTTTCTCCTCTATGGGAGGAACGGCCGCCGCGCCTACCCGACCACTCGCATGGGCTAGTATCAGACATCAAGTGTTGGAGGATGAAAAGGTGGAGGCGGCGGACAAGGGTGGACGTGAGTAGATCATTTCGGTCTTCCAGTGACAAAGGGTAAGATGTTGATGATCAGCTATTGAAGGTTGTTCTCAAGCGGTTTTGGTCACATGTCTTCACTTAAGTCATGAGATGGCACTTCGGGAAGTGGGACAATACGCTTGGACGACACCTATGGTGAAAGATCCCAGAGGAAGTATGATGCGGATTATGAATGGTAAGTCTTTGGCTCATTCAATCAATAGTCCTTCTAACTAAATAGAATACACGAAACAAGTAGAAAATATAGCTCCTCAATCAGGCCTCAATGTCAGAGCTGTGAGTCAAACACAATGTTTTTAAAGTCGTTAAAATACTCAATCATCAGGCTCCCGATCCATCAAAGACGTCTATCCAACAACACTTACAAAAAGCTCGTTTGGCAGCAGGTCCGGATTCGTATGTCGCTGTTATATATTCTGGACATGGTATCCAAGAACCTCCAACAGAGGCAGGAGAGTTGTGGTGTTATGATAAGAGTTTTGAGGAATGTGTTAATGGTGGAGGACCTTCCGAGTAAGTTCAACGCTTGATTTTCGGACAATAAGACGCTAACGATGCCAATAGGTACATCCCCATTCTCTTGTTCGACTTACTCACTTGGGCCGGAGCTGCTTCCTGTTACGTATGGGATTGTGCTCATGCAGGTCGATTCGTTCGCGCCGCCTTAGTAGAGGCAGAAGAAATCGATTCTCAACTTCGTGCAGCAGCACTTCAAAATCCCACCGTAGCCGAACTTCATCCTGCCGTTTATTCCAAACGACAAATTCATTTCGCTGCTTGTGGAGCGGATCAAGTTATTCCTCGAATTCCTGGACTTCCTGATGATCTATTCACATCATGTCTCACCTCTCCTCTTCGAGTTGCTATCTTATATCACAACTTACGCACCTTCCCTTTGACCACGACTCGCACTCAGGAGGACAAGAAACGGGTTGAAAAATACTCTTCAAAATCCCCTGCATACATGGCTGTTTTATGGGAAAATCTCACTCAAGAGATTAAAGATCGACTTTGGTCAGAATTATCTGCTATTTTACACACCATAGCATGGCAAGCTTTAGAAGGAAAAGAATATCAAAAACTCTTTGCTCTAAGTGGTGATATCATTTCCAACCTCGCATGTGGTTTTCTTGTTGCTCAAAAAGTCCTTGGATCTTATCATGTTAATCCCGAAAGTATCCCCAGTATCCCCTCAACCACCTCGCATGCTTTATGGACGACGTGGGAATTGATCATGGACAACTTGTTCGAACAACTTCCCATGTGGTTTGACGAATCGACAGATAGCAGTTGGGTAGAATCTATCAGTTTGGTCAGTTTCATGCAAGATCAACTTGATTCAATATTGGGTTCTGATCAAAGTGCTCGTGAAGACCCCGATGAACATTATCCCACATTATCACGCTTACCCATCATCTGTCAAGCTGCTCTCACTGAACAATTCCGACATCGAGCCGCAACCGCCCTAGATGCCTGTTTACGTGGGTTGGACATAAAAGGTTTGGCTCTTGCCATTCAAGGAGGAGCGCTTGACACAGCTGCTCAATTATTGGCTTTGGACGATCCCTCAATCTCACGTGAGATGATATCCATCTGGGCAAGTCTGGTACGTCAAGATTCGGCAGTTCTCAGCTTGGCGAAAGAAGGGCTCACAGCAAATCGACTCACATCAGTACCATGTGTTAGGTTTTTCTTAGATAACCTCGATCGACATGTCAATTCATTCGATAATGATAGTATCACGACTACAATCCAAACCGCAGCCGTATTATCAACTATCGCAAATTTTGTCGCTGGTCGTAAAGCTCCTCTATTCACGGAACGTACTCTGAAAATGGCTGGCGTCATGGTGGGTCGTAATGAACCCCTCGTTCAACAATGGGGTGCTTTGTTATTGGCAGAGGTACTTGCTAGTATTCGAATCGATGAACAAGTGGATCATCATTTCGACACATTACGCGAACAACTTATCGATCTTATCGATAGTCGTGTGGTGGAAGTACGAGCATGTGCGGTATACGGTCTTTCAAGATTTATCGATGTGACACCAGTATCTGATATCCGTCAAATGAAAGGAGTACTCGATGTCACTAAACATCTTTTACGATATCCTCGAACTGTCGGTTCTCCTCTAGTTCGTAAAGAGTTAGTAAGATTATGGCATCGTGTTTTGAGGAAAGGTGGTCGTTGGACTTCAATCCTCCTTCTCATGTATTTTGTTCAACTCGCTTCCGAGTCAATACCTCAAAAAGTGACTGAATGTCAGGAAATTGCTAGAGATCTTTCCGAACAACTCGATCTCAAGAAGGAACAACATGACTTATTTTTCCCAATCAATAACATTTTCAAATGTCTTCATGTCATGTTACATGATCCTAATAATCAAGTATCTAGTATGGTAGCCACTTCTTTCAAAATCGTTTCAAATGAATTACGTTCACTTGTACGTGAGTCCCATTGGGCCAAATTGTACGATGCGGTATTCCCAGCTGTTCGTGGAGAGAACCTATGGACCGAAAATCAAATAGGAGTACTCAAACATCTCAAGGAAAGATTGATGCAAGTAAGGGACAAACCACCAATGCTCATTAAAAGTTTGGAAGGTTCAGGAAAAGGAGAATGGAATAGTGATTTATTCGAAAAGACGAAAATGTCTCTTCACGCTTACCTCGCCGTGAGTTTATCGTTCCAATGAATTTGAATCGAGCTGAGAAATAGACACAAATACCTCGTATGGTGGAAGAAGAAGATCCAGTTCCTGTGGTGAGATCGAGCGAGAGAACTTGGATACTCCGACATCGGGTATTGGAAGATTCATTGGTTGTCGCTGAACAACAGGGTGGGTGGTATATTGGTTCCCAAGGCCAATTGCTGATGGGTCAATCAGTCGGTTTACCATGGAAATGGAACATGAAAGAGATGAGCACACCAGATCCTTGGTCTTTCATTTGGTATCACAGCTTTAATTCAACGGTTTTGTCATGTAACGAGTCGCCTATCGTCATGTGAGTCATCCTTCCCCTCTCTACCCCCAGTTCCACACAATCTCTTCCTCTCCTACCCTACTGATAACGTTGATGATCTTTAAGAAGAAGAAGTGGGAAGGTTGGAACACGAACTGACTCACAGGTTATGGGACTGGTCAACAGCACGTAAAACAGGTCAAGTCAAACTCAAATCTCCAGCGGGAAGCAAAATCACTTCTGCCCGTTTCGTCAATGAATTACACGAACAAATGGTCGTTTTGGCCGAAATGAATACAGGGGATATTCATGTACTTGCTGGACCTTCACATGAACCATCTCAAATGAGTACCATATCTTCGTTCCTTGCTTTGGACGTACCGCGCACATCGCAAAATTTCAAATTGAGCGGTCATCGGCATTTACGTACCACTTGGTGGCGTCAGTCGGGTAAGTTGGCGGTAGCGGGAGCTAGTGAGGTTCTTAATGTATGGGATTGTCAAGGAGAACGCTGTGAAAGAGTGAGTTTCACTTAGCTCGTATTTGGACCTGGGTAAGGAAAAGGATATAGTATATTCACTGATTATCAGAGCTTACGGACTAATGCCACAGTGGCTTGCAAAACACTCATAACTGAACCGGTTTCAGGTAACATCCTCTTAGGAGGCTTTGCGGATGGTACTGTTCGATTGTTCGATTTACGACAACAGCGTAAGACACCGCTTCTGAGTTACTTGGGTGATACGAGTGAGGATAAGAGAGTCAGGAGCGGCAAGCGAATATATAAATTGGGCGTCAAGTTGGGGGAGAGTAAGCATATCACCACTGCAGGGTAAGTGTTCCTTTTTCCTGAACCGTCAATCCATAGATTCAATTCTTTGATTCAGGAGTGAGCAACGTAAAGTGGGTTGTAGTAGAGGAATGTAAATAGCCTGGCTGACAATCAGGGAGAATGGGATGATAAACATTCACGATTTGAGAATGCTCACTTCACCCACTTCTTCCATCCTCGCCCACGCAGATGGTATGGCATGGGCCTCCTACCAAGCTCATTCCGGTCTCATGTCCACTATCTCCTCTCTCAACCCTCCATCCGGATCTTCGAACCTACACTCCCATAGTCATTCACACGGAGAACACAGCGGGAGACCTCGAGTCAACTGGGGACTTTATCGCTCCACTTTGTCCAATTTGAGCACGGTGACAGAGGACGTCATTACGTTCGCCAATCAGCAAAGCGACGTGTTGGCACAGAATCAAGTACCATATACCGTTATTCATCCCTTGAGACCGTTTTTGGGTATTGGGTACGGACGTAGCTGTCTTTTGAGGGGATCAGGAGTTGGTAAAGGGGAGGACACGGATTCGGGCAGTTATTCGTTCTTGAAAGCGCAGGCCAGGTTTGTGGCCGATTGATTGGCTGTTTGGTACGTACCAACCACCCATACTAGATCTTGAGCTGGGTACCGGAAGATTTGTCCTGCACGGATTCACCTGTGTAGTTGTGAGTAATTAGACTCCGCTCAATGCTATTGATGCATGCAAGATGAACGTCTGATGCTACGTGTTCACAACACGCCCTGGCTATGACCATTAGCAACGTTCGTCCTCACAGTCTCCTCGCTCACCTGTAATATTGGAAAGTGTCGTACATCCTCGTATAATTACTCCCCGTAGAGCTCACGATTAGTCTTTCGAGATACGCATCCACGGCTTGTGTTGTCAAACCCAAAGCAAACCTCTCGCGGAAATGATGGGCCGTTTGCTCGCCGAACAATGCAAAGCAGTCAAGTTTGGAATCTATGGGATGAGCAACTGACTCTTCAACCGGTGATGGACATACCCTTTTGCATAAGCTCGACAATGGCTGTGGGTCAGCCTCAAGACCAGGGACCTGAATGATGACATACTGATCAAGCTGTCCGAATGCTTACGAGCGACTTCAAAGCCCTCCTTGAACAGTTTTCTGAAATACACGTATCCTGGGCTGTGCAAGCCACCCATGATCTCTACGTATTCCTGGCGGTCAGCTACAAAGAAATTGAGGCGCATGACTGACCAAGGGTAGTTTGAAAGGGGCAGCTTCAAAACCCATGTTTCCGCCTGGCGAGTTTGAGAGCATGAAACCGAAGTCAATATGTATCAGATGACCATCACGATCTACCAGGATGTTGCCGTTATGTCTGTCCTTGATTTGCAAGAGGTAGGTCACAACTGAATAACCTAGCGATCAATACTCTACTTATCATTGCGGTCGAGCTCGGGTGGTGGTGATAAGAGGGTGCAGGACATGTGTCACGCACCTGCAAGAGATTTGATGAAATTTCTCTGTGCTCGAGCAAATCTGCCGCTATCTGGCTTGCCATAAGTCTGCACAATCAGGGAGTGTCGTCGAAGCAATATTGACAACTCACATTGACAAAATGATCCATCAAGGAAACATGTCCCATGGGTCTACCCTCCGCAATCCGACGGGCATATTCTCCCTTCTTGATGGAATGGACAGATACCGCATCTGTGATGGTCTCGACTAGACCAGAAGATTCACCAGTAATCAAAATCCGGAAGCTTTCCTTAGCCCTGATACATTGACGCAAAAAGGATACTCACAATCGTACCCAACAATCGCATTTCTCTTCTTTCCAAATTTTGCCGAAACGTTCTATGAGCTGAGTAGCGAGTTGTTCTTGTCGCAAGTCGGTACCAGTCTTGACGATAACGGAAATGACCTATAGCTCTCAGCTCTAGTTGTTGAAAAAGACGTGCAGAGCTTACATCCCAATTAGCCAGATGACCCCACGGTGACGACGCCCGTATTCGAGTTTTCTTTGCTGTCCATGACTCTCTAAACACAGCCGCTGGAGAATATCAGCTCCATTACTTCAACATAGGAAGCACAAGCTGCTGCTTGCAACACAAATGGCATCTGGGTTGGGAAGCAGTACGTTTGCGAAGGTATCGGGAGATGAACTTACCAGAAGGATCAGCCTTGTTCAGCTCCCTCCTCACGATGCCCTCATCCTCTGCAGTCTGCCCGCCACTGGATTGTCCGCCCTCCAGACCGGTGGATTCCGTTTGGTCAGTCATCCGTGCCACTCTTTCTTCCTCAAGAGCCATCATCTCTTCCATGATTCTGTCCTTTATAGCTGCTGCCTGTGTCGCCGCAAGCTTGAGCTTCCCACCGGCACCAGTGACGCCCCCTCCATGAATTGTATCCGGATTGGCGGGCCCATGGGGACTGTTACTGGAGCCCATGATCCAGCCCGTTCCAGGGATCCATGAGAGTTTACCAGAGCCAGAGCTACCCTCTGGCATTGTAGCGACCTGAGACGCATTCAGCTGAGCAAGCATGACAGCCGCAGTCCGCATCCGCTCAGAATAGTCTTCCATGGTGAGCTGCCGCCGAGGAGTTGACACCCCTTCGGCGAAAGATGGGAGGTTGGGACTGGTCGGCATAGATCTACCTTGATCCGTGTCCAGATGACCATTGACTATCGGGGAAGACATGAGCGAGTTTGCCATGATGGGTTGATCATGATGATCATTATTCATGGATGTCCGTCTAGACGGTGTTGGAGGGGCGGGAAATGATGCGCGATCGCGATCCCATTGTGCCAAGTCGAGCTGTTTGTTCTTTGGCGCCGCGGGTAATGGGATTGATTCGGAGATATCAGGGAGCACATCTTTGACGGACAGCTGAGCGCCATACAATTGCTCGACCAAGTCCATTTCCTCCACTTCTTCGATCTTGGACTCTTTCCTTGACTCCGCCGACAATGGAGCAGGTCGTAAGGCTGGTCGTGGACCACTTTTGGGAGGTGTAGGACGGATTGCTTCTGGCATGGGGGCACCAAAGCCATCGGTAGGTCGTACGAGACCTGAATCCTGCTCCTTTTCTTTCTTTCTCCGCTTCATGTCCGCCTGCAATACGATCTTTTTCAATAATTCTCTGTTCTCTCGTCGACTCGGATCGAAATCCAGGTCACCTTCGAGGATTTCCACGTGCAGCAAGAAAGGGGCACGTTCTGCCGAGTTCAGCACCACCGAATCACCAGGCGATATCCGAACAACCCGAGAATGTGCACGTTTTCGAGAATTGCGTGGTCGATCGAGACGAGCTTTGAGGGGTGTTCCGGTTGACGTCTCCCCTCCCTCTTCGCAGCTGTGATCGGCTGCACACCACAAAGGCATGCATACCTGTTTTGATCAGCCTTACATCAGAACGACAACGTGGAACCCACCTCGGCAGGTAGATTGTGATTCAAACTGGTCAACTCGGCTCGTAAAGCACTGACTCGAGCTGGCTTTGGTACCACCAGCAAACGATTACTGATGTCTTCAAGGATGAGCAGAAATCGTACTTCGCTTCTGCAGTAGTGACTTCGTAACAACTGTCTCTGAGCGCCGAGACTGTACGTCGCCAGGAGTGTATCTGCGGTCGGTGCACGCTCGGAGGGGTGCAGTCTACGAAGGGCTGAGTGATGAGGCTTTGAGGAAGAGAAGTCTGGGACAGAGTAGAAAGGCTGATGAGTTTGTCGAGGGGGAGTGTTCGATCTGCTCGGGCCGGCGCTTTCGGGGACGTTTTGCGAGAAGGGATCTGTGTCTGTCGGAGGAGGCATGGGCGATCCCATGGGTGAAAAGGGAGGTGTTTGAACCTTAGAAGGCGGTGGAGAGTATAGGACCGGAGCGGTCGAAGCTGGATGTGGAAGTGTGAAAGATGAGGAGTTTGCTGGTGCAGTGGATGGCAGACGACCATGCAGGGATTCGGATCTAATCAAAGCAACCTGGCCTTTCCTCGGCGGACTGGGTGAGGCCGTTTTCTCTTCTTCGTCCGAACTGTGATCCTCCTCTACACTTGTCTTTTGAATTGTTGGCTTGGTCTCAACGGTGACATCCGCTCCGCCCTGCTGGTCGACCTCGACTCTAGCCCGTGATTCACCTGCGTCATCTCTAGGACGGCGACCTTGAATAACGGCCCACTTCCCAGCCATGTCCGTGAGACCAGGCATGGCGATTCCAGCTACGAGTGCACCCATACCCACCAAAGCAGGAGAGACATGAGGGTTCACCCTGACCGGAGGTCCGCGGACATCGTCAAGATGTTTGTTCTTCATGATGGAATTCATTGGGGAATCGAGAAGTGCAACGGTCGATGCGGGAGGAGAATGTGGGAGGGAACGATACGGAGAACGTGATGGCTCGGGAGGATCACCAAATATAATCTCATGACATCGATGTAGGACGCGTTGACATATGGCAAAAGGACGAGGGTTTGTAGTCCTAGTGGGAGTGAGATCACGCAAAGCAGCTTGCATGAACCAAAATGTCTGAGCGTCAGTCAAATGCGATAGTTGTCCAAAGATGACTTGCAAGCATTGCAGAGTGTGTACTCTCCTCGGCTCTTTCTAATACGAAGGCTTCGAGAGCGTTTGAGGAGGTGGGGTAAGTTAGTAAAAGATGACTGATATGTCAACGTGGTACCACAAATGTTCAGTGATGAAAAGTACACTGACCATATCTGAGGCCAATAGAATTCGACCTCTTCCGCAGGCATTGATTTCATCCTCCAGCATAGGTAGTGGGAGATCCCGATGGAATCAGGGTAGGTTTTGAGGTAATGCATGGCGACAGAGATTGAGAAAAAGGGAGAGAGAAAGAGACGAAGGCTTGAACGTTAGCAAGAATGTAGATGATGGCTGTCATAGCTCTCAAGATAGAACTCACAGGAGTGCGTGAGACATCGTGAATGATATTTTGACGTTTATGGTTCAAGCTGAGTAAGGAAGAAGGAGACGGGTGTTACCCAAGCCTACTAACGTCGGGTTGATGGTATACTGCCGTGGGTGGGGGACAAGGAGGCTTCCAAAGGTGCGCCCGTTCTTCCTAGCCGCACTCGGGTCACCATACGGCGTTGTCGCAGACGAGAGCTTGTTCACGGCATAAAAGGATACAGGGGACACGGGGGATGAGGAGAAGATAGATGGAGGAGGAGGTTAGTAAGAGGAAAGAATGCGAAAGGGGGATGAATAGAGAATGAAGGAAGGAGGGAAAAGAGGTTGCCAGTCGCGCTATGGAAGTAACTAACTTGAGTAGAAACTTGGTTGAGCATCAGCCTATGAACTATGGGCTATCATCCACCATGGGCCATACTTCAGTCTAAATGATCCAAACTTCAGCACTCATCTCCAGGCCATGCACCTCAGCTCTAGTTTGCCATCATATCTTATTCAAGAAAATGCTTAGTGAGGCTCATACAAACAGCCCGAGCAGCGTCATAGCCAAGATAGACTCTTTAGGGGTAGGTTGCTGCCCCACATGGCCATGAGAGTGACTTGGTCTAAATGCATACATACACGAATGATTTGGTGCTACGTCTAACGTCACAATGCCAATGGATGTTCTCGAGCTACTTCCTCTTCCTCTTCCTCTTCATCACCAATACCAAACGTAGCATGTGTGGCACCTTCACCGCTCAGCGAACTATCGCTATCGTCCAATTCGATCGGTCCTCTATTCCGCGCAGACCTCCTTCCTCTACCACCACCACCACCACCACCACCACCACCACCACCACCACCACCACCACCACCACCACCACCACCACTGCTCTTCGTCAGTCGAGCCTGAGGAAAGACTGATCCCAGGGGAGGCGACGACGACACTTGGTGAGCCGGATGGACAGGGGAAGGATCTTGGGGTGGATTATCGATGACGGGTATATCTTCCAATGCGTGCGTGGGTAAAGAATCTGTCGATGCATTGTTGGTGACAAAACTATGTGAAGCTGGCTTGAACATTCAGCTAAGACTTCATATTTATAGTCGGAAGGGAAAACTCACTCCATCATCCTCCATGGAAAGCCTGACGCCGCTTGGGGAAGGAAGTTTCGCTAGACTCTTCAGACTATGGTCATCAGTCATACCTAGCGACAGGGAGAAATAATCGACTGACCTAAAGTCGCCATCGTATCGCCGTCTTCTACGCCAATAAATATAGCCAGCACAAGCCAGCACAATGAGAGAAAGTGGAAACCAGTATGAATGGGGTGTCGGGGGACTGGAAGGATCATTAGGCGATGCTCCGTCCTCGGTCTGTTGTCGTCGAATCAGAAAAGGGGACATGACCGTCAGTCAAACGAGTGCCAGATATCTCTCTGCAAGGCCGGTGTAGGCCGATGAGAGGCTGAGATTGTGTCCAATGTCCCCAATTTGGTGAGCTGCGATTGAATAGAGAGAGGGAAGGAAGAAAGAAAGGAAGTGTGAGTTGGATGCTCCGTTGTGGCGCAAGTTGTGTGTGGCACTTTTGGCAGATTGGTTTGGGAGCAAGTCCTGACGCAGGGTCCTCGTACTCATACTTGTACAATACAGACAAATTGTGAGCACGTCTTACTTGACAAGTCGTTGCGATATCAATCGTCATATGTCCAAACGCATCAAGTGGAGGTGTCTCACTCTCCGAAACCGCCCCCTTTGTTCCCCAACTTCGTCATCCGTCGCCATAGGGAACGTAGCTGATCCCCAATCATGGAACGATTTTCTTAACTTTCCATTGTAGCCCCGTGTTGAGGTGACAAAGGTGCTACACTGACATGTCCCAGATCAGAGGTCAAATGAGGGCATCTAACGTCTTATGAAAGATATATAGCCCTTCTCAATGATCATGTTCTAGTAATCATTCATCTCTCTTCCACTCAACAACATACTTACAAGTACTGCCGTCTCCACACACCATCCTCAAGGATCTTAGCTTCATCAAAAAAGCAGGATCAATGAATCTATAACATGTCCAGTCTCATTTCGGAAGATCTGGAACCTTTCTATTGGAACAGGGATGGGCCTCTACATGATGCCGATTTCGAGAAGTTATCTGATGATGACGCACCTTTGATGTTGACCAATGAGTCGTGTGCAATGAGAGTCGATTGTACAGAAGAAAGAGAGCATCGACATTTCTTCATGTCCACTCAACAGGATGAGGAGTTATATTCACTCACCAAGATCTACGAAGGGGATCGAGGGGATGAAATGGCTTTCGAGTGTCAAACTTATGGAAAATGGCGATCAACCATCTATCCGGAACAAACAGCTCAAGGTCAAACTGAACGTTTACTCCTAAGTGAAGCTTTTGAGGGGTGCTTAACCCAAGAGCGTGTTGTTCCAATTAATCCACTATCTGCCCAACCGCAACTTTGGATATTCCCCAATGATAATATCGCATCCAAGAATAACTCAGGTATTGCCATACATGATCCTCCAGAAACTCTTCAACCTGAGTCAATGGCACCAGGTTTAGTACAAGCCTTAAATGCTCTGACTGGTGAGACAGACATAAGAAGTCGTAAAATCACTATGGAGGAATGGAGGACAGAAGGTGGGACTTTGCCTATGTTAGATCCTGATCAGAATGAACACCATTGGAAGGTGGTCGATTTGAAAGATTTGATTGAGACTGTCACACTTTCCGCTGACCGTTGAGTGACTGGTTGTACACGGTGTAGATTTCTCTGGAGGATCTTTGGAAAGGAGAGACTGAATGGGAGTATTGGAGGAAAGAGACGGATAATTGATCATGTACTTTGTACCCATTCTGTCACGGTGCAGAACCCTCGTACGCTTCTTACGACCGACGGCAAATGACTTTGTGAGTGACAATCTTCTTGGATCTCAAATCTTGGATGGAGTTTGAATCGATGAAGTTTGCAATGTAATAGCTTCTTATTGTACTAACTTTCTATTGCCAAGACTACAACTGTCACATGTCACAAAGTACTTATGACATCTGTCACCGGACAAAACCCTCGTATGCTTCCTACAACTGACGGCCGATAACTTCATGGGTGACAAGCTTCGTGGGACTCGATGTTCTGTCAGAGATATGAAATAGATACCTTCGTAGTTTAATAATTCCTTCGCACTCTAATGACTTCTACTACTAAGTCAACAACCGGAGATCATTGAAGATCCTTGGGAACTTAGGTCCTCAAGTATTTCATTCAACCCGAGTCACCGAGCTTCGTGCCAGACAAACTTTGTCCTTTAGCTAGCTTTGTGTCTAATTAACTTCCTGATATCCTAAGCTTGTACCTCTCTAACTTTGACCAATTCAAACATCCTACCTGATTAATGTGGTCCCTGGCAATGTTATTTTACTAATATCTTTGTAGGCGGTAAAATTCGTGTTAATTGGATCATTGCCGGCAACCGATGTCCGCAGGAACCTCTCTACTGCAGAGAAGAAAGTGATGTCAGGCGACGCCGAGTGACAACCGAGAGTTCAAGAGAACGGAGGAACCACAGCGAACACTGGCTGCATTTAAGGAAAGGAGATCTGCTGGTTCATCAAGACGTGGGGGAGCACAACGTTCAAGTAAGTCACCACCAAACAGTAGAAGCGTCTGTGTCATGACCGGGTAGCGAGCCCGCGATCATAAACCGTCCTAAAAGGCTCAATATCAACTCTGCTAGTGAGAGTTGATCTCGCTATAAGTACTGGTCGTGACACATTCCCCTCCTTCAGGGAAGCTGGCGTCTCGACAGCAGTACTTCTGAACCCCAAACCCCGGCAGGCCCCCCCCAAGCCTGTGGGTTTGCAAGTCAGGTACCCTCGGCAGGTATTCACGCTCTCGGAACTCGAACTAGGAACTAGGAATGTCGAATCCTCCGATTCGACCATGGGATGGTTGGCGACCCCAGACCAACCTCTCAGGATGAAACCTGAGCTCAGGGTGAAACCTGAGAAGGGGTGCTGACACCTGCAGCCAGCACACCCCACACATAAGGTGAGAGCCGTGAATCGAACGTCTGACCCGTTAGAGTTGATATTCTGTCATGACCGGGTAGCGAGCCCGCGATCATAAACCGTCCTAAAAGGCTCAATATCAACTCTGCTAGTGAGAGTTGATCTCGCTATAAGTACTGGTCGTGACAGTCTGACAGTCCTAGGAGTGGTTCCGGAGCGATCCACCATAATGGTGATGAATGTGGAGATGGGACAGGTACCGCATCTTTTTGATCCGGAGCTGTCATGATGATTTTGTAGTATTATAACTCCTGCCAGTGCTATGCAGTCAAAGATTATGCATGTCAAAGGTGATTTCCCACTTAATCAATACCTGCGGATGGAGTATGCAAAGTGATGTGGACCCGTGCAACGCCATCCCCCACAGGTCACAGGTAGCTTAGAGATAAAGGGGAAACGGTACGTTCTTGTAGGCCTGAACTGTGGGTTGTACTGGTGTGGGGTAGGTGGTGTGCTACACTCTTGGCAGAGTGGATTAAAGTGGTGACGGATGGTGCAAGCGCGCGGAATCGGTGTGGAGTAGTGCAGGTCATGCAAATGATACACTCCTCTCCCCCTAGCTGTGGCATCATCAGTCATCATATGCCCACATGTATCAGATCTCCGTCTGTGACATGCAAAACACATGCACCTTTGTCTAACATTTATTGTGAAACTGTGAAACCCGTCTGACTTCTAATGGTGGAACAACTTCTTCAGACTTCCCTTGTATCCCGAGTGGAGGTGATAAAGGTACTACAGCTTTGGCACAGATGTTGCGTCATGAATTAGAGGTCAGCAAGATGCTCGTGCAATATGGTGAAGGGTTTATAAATGACCTCAATAATGATGTGTTTGTCATTCTCCCTCATCTCTATCACTCTACATTGTACGTGCAAGTACTTCCAGATCCGCACATCATCATTGAGAAATTAGTTTGATCAATCAACAATATCCATATTCTGCATCATGGACCCCAGAGGTTTTCTTCTCTTTGGTGGTGTGATACTTGCCTTGGACGATGAGGTGAACAGCTCTGTTTTGACCAATCGTGACTTTGTAAATATTCCTGATGTTTACACCAGCTTGGTACTCACCAGTCGAGCATGTCAATCCAAAAAAAATTGTCGGGAAAATCAAGAACATCGAGATTTCTTCATGTGGGATCGAGGAGACAAGAACACTTACAGACTCATCAAAGTTACAGAAGGCGAGAAGTTAACATTTGAATGTCAATCCCTCAGCCCAACAGGCGTGACAGTTACAAAGAACAACCAAATTGGACAAGTAAGTCAAATAGTGATATCCAGTGAGGCATTCAATGACTGTCTTGATGATTTCTCTCCTTCCTGGGCACCACAACCCACTCCTTCTATTTGGACATTCCAAGAAGAGGACTTCACAATCAATCATAATTCACGGGTCACAACACCTTTCACCCCTATGCCTCTTCAGCTGGGATCGATGGCACCAGGTCTGGTCCAAGCTTTGAGTGTCTTGTCTGTTGGATGGGATCTGGAAGACTGTATGATCACCTTTGAGGGATGGAAAACAAATGACCAACTTCGCTCGACGTACAGTGCTGTTCATCATGGCCGACACTCAGAGCGGACCGATTTGACACAAGTGACTGAGACTGTCACACTTTCTGTCCAATGAGAGGGGATATAAAGATGTAGACTTTCCCGTAGGGTCTTTGGAAGGGAGAGACTGGGAGTATTGGGAGACAGAGATAGTAGTGATGGATTGATGCAAGATATGCCCAGTCACCATGTTGTCTTCAAGATCTTCCATGTAGATGACAGGATGATTTCTATTCTGCACCACATCCAACACGGCTGCCCATACGTGATACGGTGTATAGGAAGTCGTAAAGCTCTTATCTGATGTATGTATGTGACATTCAGCATGTTGAACCGGATGAAACTGTCACTTCGTTTCACCGGTTCAAAACGGGAAATTTCCGTGCGTACACAAAATGTGTAACGGGTTGACTAGAAGCAGACCTTGTAACATGTTGAACACATGTCATCTTGACTGGGGTGAATCAAGGGAACCATCTGCAATTGAATTGGATGAGATGGACACTTTGTAACAGATTGATGAGAGGGATCAAACAGCTGATCTTAGTGGTATCAGCTGAGTTTTCTTACTGTACTGGTACAAACATATCCCAGACAAAGGAATATACTGTACGGGATCCCCATGATTGTTTCACCCAGGTCAATTCCTACTTTCCTTTTCTCAAGTACAATTCCTAACATGAATCAACACTTGATACCGATCTCCACTGGGTAAAAATTCCCAAGACTAGACTTGCGACAAAGTGAATCGGAACGGTTGGAAGGGGAACAGTTCAAGGGGATTGAAGCACGTGTCAAGTTACTGTTTCTCTCTCCGTAAGCATATCATTTGTCAAATGTTGAACATGGTAGGAATGATATAAAATCCATGTTCAACAAGATGAAATACTACTCATCCTCACAAATCACTCTCATCACACAAATCACTTTCTTCACTCAACTCAAGAAGAACTGAGAAGTACTTACATTTACATATAGAACGAAACAAATCCCTGCCCACATACACAACAAAATACATTGATTAGGTACCATGGCTTCCCAACATGCTTTACCTGATGGTCTCACTAGGTTATCTTTCTTTGACGATGATGATTTTGAAATTGACACCAATGGGGAGAGTACACTTGTTCTCACAAATCAAGCATGTTCCACCTTACTTGGTTGTCAAGAATCTCTTCCTCACGTTCATTATCTAGGTCATGAGCATGATAACCCACAACCGATTTATAGTCTTTTAGCTCATACATACTCTGGAGGAATTACTCTATCAGGTCATGTACTCAATTTATCTTCTAATGGACCTCCTTCCATCCGACCTACAAATGCAACAGTTCAACAATCCAATCCAATTTCGATCCATAGTGATGCTTTCACCGGAACTTTCGATAGTCTTAGCCATCAACGTGCGGGATACAATGCATTTAACGGTGCTACACAACCGTCATTATGGGAATTTGGACCGGGAGAATATCAAGATCATGGTCTTGTACGTATGGGTACTCACGAAAGACCTATTACCATAACCAACCCTCAACAACCTAATGGTCACTTGGAGGCAATGCACTTCTTAGCTACCAGTGTTACCGAAGGAGTTCCGTACTCTTTAGGTTTTATGGGATGGAGGAATGAAGAATTAGAAAATTCGATGACTCGTCTCGAACCGGGTGAGATTCATTATGAAAATACTGAAAACCAGATTTTGGTTGCTGTTTTACCCATCAACTGGGAGGATGAAGGTGGATTGGAAGATGTTCCTCTGACTAATGGGTACTGGTCATCCAGTCCTACTCAGGCGGAGGACGAGAGTTCTACTCAGGTAGAGGATGAGAATTAGATGTCAGCTTTTCCACATGAAGAGTAAACATGATGATGTTGGAGGAATGGTTTTCGAGATGGTAGGAATCATAATTAGGGGTCAACAGGATTGAGTAGACGCGATGCCAGAACGATGAGATGAAATTTACTGAAATCATCAATAACGTCTCTGACATGAACATGGGTGACATCGAAGGAGTGATTCAATATGACGATGCAGACAACGAGGTGAGATTCGTGGTTTAGGACACACGTTTGGCGAGAAGTCATCTGCAGGACACACCTATCGAAAATCGAGAGACTCTTGTCGTCTCTGCGAGGAATCAGATACATTTGAGTCGACGAATTTGACGACTGACGGCTGGAAAATGAGGAATGAGGAATGTAATCCTTTGGGATGATGAATCACTTGACAGAGCTGTCATTTGTTAGTGCGTGAGCATTTTCAGTAGAGCTGACCTCTGAGCAAGTGACACACAGGATGAGTATATCATATGTGTAGATGATCATATTGGCTTACGGATATAGTACAATGGTCATTTAAAACCCATACCACTTCAAATGACTTTCTTTCGTAAGCTGTTATAATGCTTTCCCATCAGCGATCTCCTTTACCATGAAGTTACAAGACGTACCTCTCCTAATCCATACATTCGTTTATGATAGCTTATCCTCACCACACGATCTCCTGCTGCTGCTGATTGTTCCGCTGTCATTGCTCCTCCGAACGTATCACCCGGTCCTCCGTGAGAGACAACGGTTGGCGGTCCTCTTTGTATTACGTGAATGGGGATGTTGAATGCTCTGGTCAAAGCTTGGATCTGAGATTAGTCAATTGAGTGAAAACGACACGATGTCCATCCTCTTGACATCTTATCCTCGTAATCGTCAATGAGGATGAGGAGCCGATGAGAATTTGTCACGCCACGACAAGATCAGCAGCTTGGTCAATGAAAGAGGGACGATGGAATGTGAGAATATAGAAGGATAATCAGAAAGTGACTGTTTTGACTCACCTCTGGCTCCCCACCCCATTCTCCAGTCTCAGCAACAAGTTTACAATATTTCCTAAAATCTTTTTCGGTGATAACCCCATCATCAGTCGCTCCAACCGCATCTTCACCATTGATACCAGGTACGAAAGGCATGAAATCGTCTTTATGAGCTAGCATATATTCTGATGCTTTCCGTCGAGTGTAAAGAGGGTTTGTAGCTTGATGAGCTGCAATGAGACCTAGTTGGTAGAGTTGGTCTCCGATGGCATTGAACATGCAATGACCATCAGGAGGTATCTGTTGGTGAGCTGGATGATCGGCTGTCCAATCACTGAAAGGCATGAACAGAGGGTGAAATAGATTGGAAAGTGGAATACTTCATCTTCTCATAATAGCCATTCAGAAAAGGCGAAAGAGTTCGTTGATGGCAGTGGAGTATTACGCCCGAAGAAGAATTCAAAGGAAGGAGGGCTAAGCGAAGCAAAGGGCAAACTGACCTCGTATAGCTCTCTCCCTAAAACCTCACAGGCGTCCGAAATCACTTGAATCTCTTCTTGTCTCTCTTTTTCTAACTGAGCACTCCAATTTGGGTCTACTGGTGGTGCAACGGCTAAAAGAGCTTCCTGTTTTCTTGCCTTGATGTTAGCGTCTTCACAATATATAACCCTGACTTATTCCCCAATTCCTCCTGCATTCCTCTGATTTTTCAGACATGCAGACACCCCTACACCCTCAGAGACTGACAGTCGACTGCACTATTGCACATTTTCATGGGAAACTATCACCGAGATGGATATCCGACTATGCTGTCATTGAGAGAAGGAAAAAGGAATGTGTGTCATGTCAAACGACTTCGGTCAAAGAAGTTAGGTAAATAAGACAATTCACTGATCACTCACTTGTCTTTCTGCAAATCTTTGTTTACTACTTTTCTTTTTCCCTTTCCCTTCTCCTCCTCCAACACTGACCATATCTCCATAACTTATATTCGATCCAGTCCCCATTCCTATTCCTACCCCATTATCAACGCCCCCGGTCTGAACACCCGCAGGATTCACAGGTACAGCAGTTCCACTTCCATAAGGTGGGGGAGGAATTTGATTTTGTCCTATTCGAACCAAATTGGGATTCACAGGAATATATCCGTTCATTTGATCAGACTTTTGATATTCTTGATGTTTTTTATTACTTAAAGCTGTAGAAAGAGAAGAAAGTGAAAGTGAAAAACGTTTATCTTTATCTTCCTTTATCCCTGACGTTAATCTGGGTGGCGGTGCCCCACTTTCTTCTTTCTCTTCTAAAGCTTTATTCAACTTTACGTCCGTCATGTAAGTCTTTCTATTGGTGATGATCTCCCCTGAACATTTCCCGGCCATCTCTTCATCTATATGTGGATTGGATGTTCTGGTACTTTCCGGTGATCTGTCAAGAGGGTCGGAATTTGAGCTTTCCGTACTAGCACTGATCGAAGTGGTTTTGGTGATGTGTTCCATTGAAGAAAATGTGGATGATCCTACATTAGGAGAAGAAGGTAGAGAAGAATCATCTTCGATTGAGATAGGGGAAATGGAAGGTTGAGCTGGGTTGTATGGGATAGAAGGACTGGTGGAGAGATAATCAATGGAAGAAGTGATAGATTGAGAATCTCGAAGGTCACGTAGAGAAGGGACAGAAGTGGTTGATGTTGATGTTGGTGATGGAGAAGTTGGAGAGGTAATAGGGGATGTTAATGGTGAGAGAAGTGATTTCAAAGATCGATGTTTCTTTGTCATTTCTTTTCTCTTATGACTTCGTGTCAGCAAAACTTGAAAGATAGGTTTTTTTTATGACGGCTGAGTGGGTCAGGAGGGAACAAAGAAGATACTATGAAATCATTTGAGATTGTATGTTGGGTGGGTTTTATATGTCTGGAATGAGGAAGGAGAATAGAATATACATAGAGCGTCATTGATATTCCTTCGCAAGAGACTGTCACACAGGGAAACCTCATCAAGCTGTCGTATCGTCATGGTGGAATGTTCCTCTCCTGCCAAGCCCATAATTCGGTAACCAAAACGAGGTACAAACTTAAATCCCTTACAATCCGCCTAGACTCGGTCTTCGGCGGTCGACCACTCCACATTCCAGCTTGAGTCATGTGTGTTCATAGCATCAGAGAATCAAAGACGGTCCACATGTAGAAGGCAGCGCGGACATAATGGGCACAAGAGATCATGTAATATCCTATAAGTTACAGCTCATGTCCATCTACCTCATATCCATCATTTCCCCTCTAACCCGGGTTCTTCTCTTCCTCCCCCTTCCTAAAACCATTTTACTCCACAACGCTCCTCATCTCGACAAAGAACTCATTGACCAAATCTGAAACGTTCACGTTGCTGGAGAAAATATGTATGTCGAGAGTGGCAACTAAAAGAAGAGATAGGTCATGACGAAAACCCCTACCACAAGGGCAGCTACGACCTCCACCGGAACTCCTTGTGTTCCGACATTTTGCACAACGTCTTTCGCTTTTTCCACAGCAGTCTCCACACTCGTACCGTTGGTCGGGGCGGGTCCACCGCGTCTGCGCAAACCAGTGACTTGAGGACCTTGTGCTTCGGCGAGTTGAGCACGAAGAGAGTCGAGTTCTTTGAGAGCGATGGAGAGTTTTTCGCTATCGGATTGTGTGGCTGCGAGACCTTGTTCGAGTGCGATGTTGGTAGGAGATGCACCGACGGCAATGACGTCCCCCGGACCGAGGACTGGAATGGGTTTCTCGGGAGTATGAACACCGTTAGCGGGGGAAGTGGGAACGACGGGGGAATGATCGCCGTTGATCCGTGTAGCGACGGGAGAAGATTCGGCAGCGGCGTACATGTGCTAGAACAAAATCAGCCTCAAGTCCAGGAAGGGATATTGTGAACAGGGAATTTATATGTCATACACAAGAACAATTGCAATTGCGAAAAAAGAGAAAGGGGCAAGTAGAAAGAACGAACAGAACGCGCGGGGGTATATGGAGCGGGAGTTGGCTCCCAAGTGGAGTAACCTCCGTTACGGAAGAGCTTGGGGTCGTACTCCTTCTCAGACGCGTAGTTCAACGGCTCATACCATCACGAAGATCATTCTGCGAAGCCGACATGAAGTAGCGCTGGATGTGGGACGATGGGTTGGGAGGACACGACCAAAATAGAGAAAGAGAGCGTTAGACAATTCACACAAGAGCACCTCCGAGAGCACACAGTTGGGTGAACCTAGGAAATCCGACAGGGAGAGTAGGAAAGAGGACAAGTGAGAAGGAGAGCGGAGCGGCAATTGAGAGACACATACAGACTCGTCCATCAAACGGCTTTGCTCCAATTCAGCCTCCTGCTCCTCCGGGATACCGTTGACATTCCCACTACCATCTTCAGGTGGTAAGTAAGCCACCTTGATCTTGTGTTCGGATATTGCGCTCTTGTTTGCCCTCTCGACATTCATCCACTGCCCGTTAGCCTATCTCACCCAGAATCATCTTTACTACTCATCACTCAAGTGGCTGATAAATCAAGGAATTGAAAAGAAGCAACTCGACAACACTCACCATTTCCGCCAAAGAGTGCATTTCCGAATCTGGTGCAATGTACGCAGACTGGACTAGAAACTTGTCTTTGCATTTCGCATGAGGAGGCGGCTCGACGGGAAGTGGTTGAAGTAAGACTGTTAGTCAGCGTGCAAACACTATGAACCATCGCCACCCTGAACAAGAGACCGGTCTGATCAGCCAATCCTGACCAAGTCCCCTTTCTATCTTCTTCTCACATCTGATCCCACGCTTGTTGATAATCGTGCACCTGACGCGAAAAAAGTGCAGCGTACAGTACAGAGGGCTTAGACGAGAAAAGGGTGACTCACCTTGAACCTCCACGTTCTCACCAGGTTCAATCCGTCCACTATTGGGTCTCACACAATACTGTTTAGGAGCTGTGGTCTTGACTTTAAAAGCGACAGGGGCGGAATGAGGATTATGAAGAAGAATGGATCGTTTGACGGTAGTGGTCAGAGGGCCTACTGGTGAGCGAAGTCTCATATACGTCCGGTCAACCCGGCATTCCTTCCACCATCATTCATCTCCCTCATGTCAAGATACGAGGATCCAACATATCCCTCCTCCTTGTCCTCATACAGAAATACCACGCAAGAAATGACGATGCGAAGCTCCATGATCATGAGATTGGACGAATATCCAGTGATGTGGAGTGAAAACACGAGGCAATGAGAACTTACGTGGGAAACCCAATTGGTTCGCAGGTGAGATCTCTACCGACATGGTTGTCTGATTACTCTCTCTATCTCTCTGTATTCCTCAATTTGTCGTCTCTTGAGAGAAGTGTGGGTACAGTGATCGGAATGAAGTGAGTATCGAATATGAAGCTGGGTTGAACGAAGCTTCCCTGACACGCGAATAGGGGTCCTTTACCCTTCCAGAGTACGTGTTTAAGTCACTTTACTTGCTCCAGAGTTCGACTTGAAGAGGATACTTGTGGACGGAGAAGTGTTATGCTGGTTTGATGGTTTACGGAGCGAACGATGATATAGAAAAGATGAGATGAAGTGAAGGGAGAGGACAATTGAGTGGAAAGAGGAAGAAGACAGGCGCAAAGTGGGCAGTGGAGAACGAGGACAAATGACGTCGTGAGTGCCACGTTCAAATCAGGACAATAACCCCGGTCATGCACCAAAGTATGACCCTTATAACGCCGGTCTCCCCCTGAAAGATGATCCACTTTCCATGTTCATTTTGACACTAAGTACTTTTGGCTTTTGTGCGGGATAGGACGCTTATAGGATTAGTAAGATAATCGAGCAATCTACAGTAGTGAGTACAATGTCTCTTTTCACGCGGACATGATGATCCAAGTCTTTCATTGTCATCCTTAATCTTACCCCTATGGGGAGAAGAAGACAACATAGGGCTCCTCAAAAGAGGATCTGATCCGATTTCAAATCTTGATGGCTCATGCTGACTTTAGCAGTCATCTCCAGGTATTGTCTATACAATGCAGTCATTGCCCCCATGAGGTTCGGAAAAGTACAACACTCGTTCATCAAACACGCATCTACTGAACTGCACTCAAATGACCAATCAACTCATTTCTGTCTCTTGACGTATCCGTCTAATGTCCCATCTCCCTCTCTTTCTCTCTTCAACCTTCCTTTCTCTTCGTCTCTCTCTTTTTCACTCTTCACCATACTCGCCCCTGATTTCTCATGCAACTCTTTCAACCGCTTGTCAGCTTCTCCACTCAACACTTCAGGATCTGCTCCGCGGAATCCCAATTGATAAGCGTTTTTGATTCGTGCTAAACAACGATCCTTTTCTGCCCGTTCATCTAGAATCGGAAGGGGATAATCTTGACCGATGACACAACCGGCGGCTTCTTGCACCGACAAAGGGGCCGTATGTGGTGCGTAAATGTACTGTGATCAATCATCCCTCCCACTAATGTTTGGTCGTCACCATATGCGGGGATTATGGGGGATGTCATGGCACCAGAGAATGACCCACTTTGTCAGGAAACTTTTCCAGTTCGGGACCTACCGTCAATATTATTCTAATCTAAACACTCACAATACTTCCTCACCAAAGCACCAGTCTTGTCTGTCTTCTGCGGCCAGCTCACCAAGCCGTACACACGATCTATCACATTAACCTCGAAATTGTACGATATCATGACGCTAACAGTATTGGGAGAAGAAAGCTGAACAGCTGAGCCACATCCAATTCCCCGGCTACTCGTCAGCTTTTGGCTACAAACAGAAAATCACAAGCTCACATTTGAGGCGGGATCCCAATCTATCAACCATTCTGTCGATTAGCTTGATTCTTCAGAAGTCTCCTGGTCAAGAAACCGACGGAGATCTGAAGAAGGAAAGACGGCGAAAAACGACGAGTAGAGATGGACCAGAAGTGAGTCAACTTACCATCAAAAACCTCCATACCCCGTTCCCACGAGATGTAACATTGCCCTCGGGTTAAGAAACACGCTACGCTATGTCGCGCCAAGTGATGTATCCAGCCTTCGGATTTTAATTGGCGCATACAAGCGTCTATCCAACTAACAAGTCAGTTATTCGTTCTGCTGAGTAAACGTACAAGAAGGAAAGGCGGGAAACGTACGGGAATCCTGTACAACCTTCTCGCCAAGCTTCAAATCTTCTCTCATCCTCTTCTTTCCCTCTAGGACGCGGTAAGATCTCCCTGCCTTGTTCATCGTATTGATTCTGTAATCCCCAATCGATGTACCTATCTGATAAGCTTGGACACGCCATAAAGTGACACTTACCGACATACAGAGTTACCGCGTATACGTTCGAAATGGGGTTGAAGAGCTTCAGCACATGCGTACATATCTCTAAATTCGAGCTTCAGGTCAGTTCCAGCGGTCTCGAGATGTCAACCGGACACAATCATCCCCATATGGCGCCCACATCGCAACCACCAACAAGTACCCGATCAACTTGATGACAAAAGGTCAGGAAATCAGAAGAAGTCCATAAACCCACCTGCCCAAACATATTCTCTGGCTCCTTAGTCTTTTCACCCTTATACGCCTCAACGACCCTCTTACATCCCCACCATATCTCCCTCACGCCCACACAACCGAATTTGAGGTAAGGCGAAAGCAATGTCGTACTCGGTTCCAATGCCGTAGGCGCGGTATGAGGTTTCGAGAAGGTGGCCACTGCTTGGGGATGAGAGAGGAAGGTGTTTAGTCGAAGATGAGCTTGAGTGGTCCCCCCTCGAATGGAAGTTGTGGATGGTGGATAACCCATCTGAGAGAGAGTAGGTACGGAGAAATCTCCTTCGGGACCAGTGAAGTGATCTTTGGTCAGTACGTCTCCTCACGTTTCCCTTGTTTCTTCGCTCCGGCTGGTAATCCTCAATATTCTACCAACGAGTGCCAACTATCTCGAAGAACGGAGGGAGGAATTTACCGAAACAAGTGTCTTTGCCAGTCCTAAGATGAGCGTTCAAATCCACTTTATCCCATTTGTACACCTTCCTGCTATACCTCAAAGTTGTCTCCCCTGGATCTGGAAGTATCGTAGGTGTTAAACTAGGTTGTTCCACTTTTCCTATTTTCTTGGTAATCTATTCGTCAACCCTTTATCCCTTATCCTCTCCTTTCTCTTCTATCAACCGATATTTGTAACATCCATCATCTCAAATATGACCTGCGGTAAATCTTTGACTCAACTCACATTTTGCCATTGTTGTAAAGTCATGGTAGGTTTCCCTCCATTCATTCTCCCCACTAAATCAGGATCAAACAAATGTCTTCCTGGTACATCCACCACCACCACACCTTTCTCTTTCGCCAACCTTTTTATACACTCATCCCTAATTTTAGCATAAGCATTGGCATCTTTCTCCCAAACAATATGAGTTATCCCCCATTCTCGCCATAAAACAGGTAAAACTTCTTCTGGTGAACCTCTACAAACATGTAATTTTTGCCTCGGGTTAAGAGAGGTGAGTTGATCGGATAAGTCTTTCATGCTTTCAAGTAAGAAAGACCAACGATTCAGTCCGACTCTATGACCGTAAATGTAAGATGGATCCCAACACCATATCGGGTAGAAGGCGTTCATGTCGGGTAAAGAGAGAGCGGTGGTGAGAGCTGGGGAATCGGTGATTCGGAGATCTGTTCGGAACCAATAGAGTATTCGAGACGGTTTCGACATGATCTTTAACACTACTCTGGATACTTTCAAAGATGATGGAGAAGCCGGTTGAGAAGATGTGCAGGAGACTATGAAGTTTTCAAGTCGATTAGGATGTCAAGATGTTAAGGTGATCATGGGTGTATTGGTATATACAATGTTTCCATGTATTGTACTTACCGATGGGAGACTGGGAAAGAAAGACAAATGGACAGGATGTTAATCCCTTCGATCTTCGATCTCGACATTCAGGGTGTTATCTAATCTGTTGACGTCATTCCTTCACATCAGTTAAATCACATCTATGTCGTTAGTCTCCTTGATTCCCTCAATCCGTCTTTCGTCCAGAGCAGTCCTTATCAATACAACATAACAACAATCTTCCTGATATGTATACGTGATCAAACATGCCAAGAAAGAGGAACGAGCTGAAGGAATGGGTACAGTATGAGTAACAAGTTTTGAAAATTTTGACTCCTCTCTCCACTCTCCTCGGCCGACGGACGGACGTCTTTCGCCCGAGTGATCATGCTGAAACCTCCTCCATTACCTTGGACCATGTAGTGGATATACAATTAAAGCAAGAGCTATGAAAGACCAGGATATTCGGGTCAAGAGAAAGACCGTGTCTTTTGGTCGCTCGTGGCGTAGGCACATGGCACATGGCACACAGCAAGGGGGCCGGGGAGACTCGAGACGGGACGGACGAGCATTTCCTTTATTACCAAAACACTAGAAACGCTAGATCCGAAACTAACGTGAAGGCCGTGCGGGCATGTTCAAACACCGGGGATCGGGGACCTCACCGCTGCTATCGACGATGTGGATTATACATCCTTGGCAGCTAGGCAGCTAGCAACTCTTGTGGTCGGTCTGTGGTCTGTGGTCTGTGGGATATGGAAATGGTCTGATGTTGCAAAGTTTGAAGATGTCTGAAATGGCCCTCGGTTGAACTAACTTCTCCAATACTTCTGAGTACTTATGATTCCTCATATGGAACAATCACAGTATAACAGCTGGATGTTGCAACGTATACCGGTAGAAAACCAAGTAATACATATGTGTTTCGCTACGACCTGGAAGGCTCAATGTATCAATCTTCAATGACGAACACATACCTGTAGTACCCCCGGTCCCCCGAATAACGGATGGAGCTATCGATCATCTTCGAACATATATAAACACTCGTAACGTCTCCGAACCACATCTTCATGTTGAAACGTATCGACTCACGATGCGACATTTTGGTCGTGGGGCTGGGGAAGGGAGGGGGGGAACAAACCACTTTAACTCCTGTGGCTTTTCCCCCTCCCCCTAACCATCTTCACAGACTCATTTTCTGATGACTGTCAATGATGATCAATCACGTTTGGCCTTGTACCCGTGATCAGTCATGTTTGGTAATGGATTCAATTATGCATCATGAATCATGATTCATGATTCACTTTCTCCGTCTCGGGGTGACTCGCTTTTTCGTTTTACTTACACTCGGACTCTACTTTGGTAGTGTAAGGATAGAGTGACGCATGAGCAGGATAACATTTTCCGGTTTGACCGACCATCGGACCATCGGACTCGACGATAGAATTTGTCAACCATACACTTTTCTGCTTTTATCCCTTTGACTGTTGACTTTTTCACTTAGTCCACATATCGAGACTCGTCTTTCATCTTGTTCATTCCTGAATTCCGACCTTGTTAGAGATCATATCGTTTGGTCGCATACTTGCCAGAGGATAGATTGCGTTGAGTGTGAGAAGGGTTTGTATTGTGAAAGGTTTGAATAGAGAGGGGTCGTCATTATACGGCTTAAAATACCTCGTGTATCCATGTCCCGAAATCGACCAAGATCACCAGCACCGGCTTATAGGTATTCTCCTGTACATATAGCTTGTGTTCAATATGATGTTAAAGTGGGTCATTTCATCCTCCTTGTATTACTCCACCCTTTGACATGCTCCCTTCTCATCCTGGTCTCCATACCATTCGTCCTCCTACCTCGTCCATCGATCCTCTCTACTCACAGAGTATCCCGATTATCTTGACTTACATCCGCCTTCCTGAATGTCATATCTGGCAAGTTCCCTGTCACATTACTAAATCTTCATGACACGTTCATTGTCATTCATAAGTAAAGTTGAGTTGACTTCGTAGCTCGGTCAAGTAAAAGAAAACTCTTCCAAAGTAGAATTCTTAACATCCTCGTAAGTCCTCCCCACATTCCATATCAAACCTCAACTCATCCTTAGAATCCGACCAGGTTCATTAGATCTTCTCGTCCTACCTGAAATGTGTTTATCAGGATACATCTTCCCGAACCCTTCTTCCATCTTACCTTATCTCGAAATACAAGGTACAGGACCAACTTCCACCTTGGCTAAATCTCTGGCAAGACGATTGAAATGTTATGTCATTGCTGGTTACCCGGAAGCACTTCCTACCACATCCGTCCCCACATCTCAATTTTCGATCTCTAAGCTGGAGACACCGAGTGGGTCGAAACGACCTGGGGAAAGGCACATCGAGGGGTTGAACACGGATGTAGGTCGGGGAACAGAGGGAATGGTCAGTCAGAGAGATGGTGAAGAGAGTGAAAAGGAGGTAGAGGAAGATGAAGGAGTTGGGTATAATTCAGCCATGGTCGTTAGTCCGTCTGGAGAGGTAGTAGGGAATTACAGGAAGACTTTCAGATTTGATACGGATAAGAATTGGGCTAGGGAAGGTGAGTTGTCTATGATCTGCTTCTTTATGAACTTCTCACATTCCATACCCGAGTCTTGAAAATGGAGGCTCAGAGAATGTTGGTCGACTGGAGATGCTTTTGGAGGAGTATTGGTGAAGTGTAGGCTGTGTATGATTATCGGCTAAACGTTGATACTCGAGCGGCGGAGAGAGGATCGGGGGCATCGACTCCATTGAAATCTGTCGTAATACTCATACGTAGGCGACGGGTTCCGATATTTCGACCTCCCCGAACCGTTGGGAAGAGTCGCGATAGGGATATGTATGGGTAAGTTTCTGCCTTCTTTCTCTCTCTCCAGCTGATGAACAGATATGAACCCGAGAGATTTCATTGGTGATTCTTCTTTTCTCTCTTCATATTGGTGAACGCCTGCTCATGTGATAGCTCCTTGGGACGCATACGAACTGGCTACTTTTTGTCGAGATAACAAAGTAGATATGCTTGTCGTTCCGTAAGTCTTTTGTCTTCACTTACATCACTCTTTTGTGCCTTTTGCCTCATACGACCGCAATTGACGTTTTCAGGATTGAAATATTAGAATTGAAATTGACAACAGTAGAATGAACTGGCTTGATCCCGAACCACCAGCAGATACACCTCCAGAAGATTATCCCATTCAAAACCCTGATGAACCTTCGAAACATAATATCAATTATTGGCTCGCTCGACTCAACCCGTTACACGATCCTTCTCCAGGGTATGAAGCCGGACCAATCGTACCTGGAGAAGGAAAAGAGGTCATTTTCGTAGCTTGTAATCGAGTGGGCGAGGAAAAGGGTAAGTTTTCACATCTTTTTATCCTACTCTCCCACCATCATTTCCTTGATAATAATGATGTCCACGGATTCTTTCTTTTCTCGTCAATGCACCCAGATATGAAGAGAGGGGGGAGGGGAGAAGGCTTATGGACATCTTAAGTAGACCTCATGGCTCACTCGCAGGAACAAAATTCGTCGGGACAAGTTGCATCATGACTCTGTCCACTTCTCCCAGTCGAGTCGAATTGGTCGAATGTTGTAACGCATCTGAAGAAAGGGTTATGATAGCTAGCATACCATGATCATTATACGTAGTACATATGTCATTTTCATACATTTTACATGCATCCCATATGGGCTTAGAAATCCTGAGCAATTAGCGGTTCTCTTTCTTCAACATCTCATTTAGACAGTTGAAGAGTGATGAAGAAAGATTCAGAAACCCACAGTAACTCGTCCAGCATAAGACCAATCATTATCCCCACTTTTGAACGGATCAACTTTAGGTCCACCCCTTTCCCCAGTTTTAGGATTTTCTTCACCTTGAAAATCTGGTTTTGGACCTCTTCTCAAATCTCTATGTTCTTCAAGTTCGTTCTTCCCATCTGAAACAGAAGAAGTTTCTGTGATAGCTGAGGTAGAAGAAATTTCAGTGATAGAGGGAGTAGCACCGATAGAAGAGTTTATCTTGAGAAGTCGATCGAATTCCGCTTGATCCGCTGGTGGTAAAGGTGGTGGACCAGGACGAGAGAAAGAACGAGATGTGAGAGTGATGAGGGATGTGGAAATTGTTCTCGAGGTTATTGATCTGATTGGGGATGGAAGGTTTTTCCGGGAGAAAATTACGATACGATTGAACATCTTGGAAGAGTTTGTTACCTAATCTTCGAATTCCGACCTCTGAGACTTAGTAATTTATGGCTGAGAGCCTCAGGTGGTTATAGGTGCTATGTAGGTGCTAGGTGCTCAAGGTTGATGTTGTGACTGGAAGAGAGATGAGATCTCAGAAGGAATATTTGGCAGGTCGGAAACGATCGGGCTATGTACTTGCGGCCATGTCCGAAATGTGGAGCTCCTCAAATCACGTCGCGTCAATTTCGTCGCTGCTCTTCACTCTTTTTGACAACTGTTCTTGGTTTACAAACTGCATCATACACATATCCTCAACATTTTATCTTCAAGATTGCTCGGTTTCCCGCACTTGTCTCACACTGGTCGATATCTACTCTTCAGTCGGACCCGTCTGATCATGCCCAGAGTATCAAAACCGAAAAGAGAAAGATCCTCTAGTAGTAGTCTATCCTCATTGTCTGATACCAATGTCAAAGCCAAAGTCGACCCCCTTCCCTATCCAAGTAAATCTGTTTCTCCCCCTTCAAAACTTCGTAAGAAACTTAAACAAGAACCCTCCAATGGACACCCATCAAAGAATGGTGTAGACGAAATGGAGATAAAGAAAAAAGAACCTAGAAAAAAGAAGGAAAAACCTTGGCCTCCTATAGATCTTCAAACGGATTTACATCCTCCTCGATATGGTCATCCCCCATATGACTTTGGAACTGGTATCATACCTTCCAAACCTATCTCTTTAGGTGCTCATGTTAGTATAGCCGGAGGACCCGCAGGAGCTTTGTTAAGAGCTGGATTGGCGGGTGCGAATGGTTTGGGAATGTTCGTAAAGAGTCAACGACAATGGAAAAGTAATCCGTATGAGGAAGAGACGGTAAAGAGGTTTAAAGAGCTGTTGAGGACTAATGAGGAGGGAGGTGGGTTCATGATCTATATTTATTCACTCATCTCGCACTTGAGACTTAGTCGGAAATTTGAATCTTCGGGAAATGTGATATGAGATAGGGATGAGATCATATGATTATTGATCAGCACGAGCCTCAAAAGCTGACCCATAGGTCTAGGATATGGACATCAGGACGTTCTCGTTCATGGGAGTTACCTCATCAACTTAGGTAATCCAGACCCGTCAGTCTCTTTCTTTGATTTTCACCTTTTATTTGCCCTTCTCTGGTGATTGCAGGCAGTTCTGACCGCCAGAGAAAAATGGAAAACGTCATATGAATGTTTCAAGGATGATATATCCCGATGTCATCAGCTCGGTCTGAGGTTGTACAACTGGCAGTGAGTCAGTCACCTTTTTCCCCTCGTTAGCCTGTGCAGTCATGTGTGAGAACTGACAAGAAAAGTCCCGGCTCAACTGTGGGAGCTTGTAGTAAAGAAGAAAGTTTTGGATTAATTGCCAAAGCTATCAATCTGGTACATGAGGAAGTACCAGAGGTAATCACTGTGATTGAGAATATGGTATGTTCTCGTTCGCCTTCCTTCTTCTCCCTCCTTCACTCCTCTTTTACGCCCTTACCCTCCGGGCCTCAACATTCCATACATTTTACACCCAACAGTCATTCGAAGTCTATTACCTATGACACTGAGGAAAGTATACCGGACTACTCGGCCCATTCGTTGTCTCAACACTTGGTCAAGTCACGCTGATCCTCAGGCGAACGCAGGTAGCAATATCATCGGAACATCATTCTCCGACCTCTCATCTATCATATCACTCGTAGAAGATAAATCTCGAGTTCGAGTATGTCTTGACACGTGTCATCTATTCGCAGCGGGCTATGATCTCCGCACTCCCGAGGCTTATGCGGAAACTATGACGAAATTTGGTGATGAGATAGGATGGGAGTACATAGGAGGGATGCATTTGAACGATAGTAAAGCTGATTTAGGAGGGAATAAAGATCTTCATGAGAATATTGGATTGTGAGTTCTTCCATACTCGATCCCTTTCTCCTTTTTTCTTGCTTTCCCTCAAATTCATGACTTATTTTAGCTCATCATGCCCTTCACGACTCACATAGATTGTTCGTCGAATGGATTCGAGGATGGAACATACACACATATGTTATGTGGTCATTGAGTTTGAAAGTGTTAATGCCATAGAGGAAAAATCGGTCTATCGGCATTCCGGCAAATCATGCGGGATCAAAGGCTTCAAAATATCCCAATGGTGCTTGAAACACCCGCACCTGAAAAAGCTCTCGAAGCTGGTAATCTAGCAATATGGACGAAAGAAATACAATTGTTATATGAGATTCAAGGTATATCAGATGATGAATGGGTCAACAAAGAAGAGGAGATTATGGTAAGGTGGAGGAAAGAGAGGGATGAGATAAATCCTCCAAAAGAGAAGCCGCCAAAAGGAGCCAAGGCACCTAAGGGAAAGAAGGGTAAGAAGGATAAGGAAGAGAGTGAAGAGGAGGACTAGTGGTAGAAGTGGCAGTAGTAGTAGTGGACCTATCAATGTTGATATGATGCCCTGCGTATGAAGTATACAGTACATCAAGCACCAGCAAAGTTGCAGGTACCTCCAACAGTTGTCGGTCCGATTAACCGACGCCGACGCCGAAGCGACGACAAATGAGCCCCACTTTCAAATTCACAAGTTCACATCACTGTTGACACTCTCTCACACTATCTCCTTCGAATCAGCAGTCTCAAGTATTTACTGGTTTGAGACATCATCCTAACAACGTAAGAAAACGATGCCAGCCCTGCCAAAGAGGTATTACTATATGTTCTGGTTGGTTGAACCTGTAAGTCTCTCTCCCCACTTCACCCCACTTCTTTTCACTTACCTCCTCCTCCTCTTCACCCTGTGTCTCTCCATACTTCAAATTCTTGTGATTCATTCGTTGATCTGTGTCTCATTCTCCATAAGATCCATATCATACTCTACCCGCTGATGCCCGTCGAGGGAGGAAATGACATCCTTCTGTTCTCCCAAAATCTATGTAAAGCATTCAGAAAAGCTGGAATGTGATCGATCCAGGATTTAATACAAAATTTCGTATAAACCTAAGCCCCATGATTGGTTAAATGACTTATGAATACAGTTTCTCACCATCCTCGGAGCGGGATATGCCATCTTTCTCCCTGAGAAATACGCATCTTCTCTTTTACCTGAAACAGTAGAACGTTCAACCATCGGAATAGGAGCAACAACAAGAGGACAAATGGTGATTGGTGCTTTAGGTTCATGTAAGTCACCTTTCCATCTCTTCCCTTTCAATGATAGTCAGTTGACAAGTAGGTTTCTTCCTTATAGCCATGATAAGTTTTAGTCTTTTCCCGGTCATTCAAAGTCTTCCCGAAAGTCCCACCAAGGTTTCTTTGGTCAAAGCTTTGTTGATACCATTGGCAATAGCAGATGTAAGTGCAAAAACACTTACTGAAAGTAATTAAGTTGATGTTATAGTTATCACAGTGAGCTCTTCGAGATTCATCAACATTGAACGAGAGAAAAGAATTGAAATGATAGTATCATTGTAACTTTACTTCCTTTACCTATATCGTTATTTAAGTCACCCACAAGTTGGACTGGGTTGATTCATGGTAATGTTACCATCACGATTATCCTCTTTCTCGTGAGGTGAGTTACAATCCTTTCTACAAACCCGTTGTGATCGTTGTCAGACATTACAACGTCAAGGAGATGGGTATTACAAGATGGATCTCTCATTCTGACAGGGATGGAAGAGAAAAATCGTGAAAGAAGTGCTAATATCTCAGAATGGGTTGGTTCCTCGGTATCGGCATTCCATCTACAGAAGGTACAACCCCAAAACGTCGTCGTCTTCCAGGATCATACGGTCAAGTCACAGTCCCTCTCCCACCTATTTCTCCGAGATGGCTTGATCCTCACAAACATGTCGACTCTCCGTATACTGAAACGACCCCTGATAGTTCTGAACGATCACCAAGGAAGAGAAGAGGTCGTGGAGCGTGATCAAATAACGTCTCTTCGTCGGATCGCATAACTGAGTTTATGTACTGTACTTCAAGATCATCTGGGTGTCGAGGTTTGTGAAAGTGTGGTACGATATTTAGAATGGGAAAGAAATGACGATTTAACAAATTCATATGGGTCATCTCGAATGTATAATTTACCTAATAACTCTCACTTGTTTCACTCAACTGGAACGGCTCAGGATGAGAGTCGGGAAGAGAGTCAGGAAAGGGAGAAAGGGAGAGAGTCGGGAAAGGGAGTAAGGAAGAGAGTTGGGAAGAAAGTGATTAAGAGAGTCAGGATGAAAGTGAGGAAAAGTTGTCAAGAAGAGTACGAAAAAAAGGATTGTCAGTGATCATTCAAAAAGCATCCACTTGTCTTCTTGTCGATTTTCTCTCTTCACCTTCCCCTTTCTCACTAAACAATCTCTTCCTATTACTTTTCCACTTCCCTCCACTCATCTGAACATTCACCATACTCAAAGGTTGATAAACCGTCATAGTAGCAGGAATAATAATCTCACTCAATGTTCTCAATTCAACCTCTTCTATCCATCCGATTTGACTCTTCGTACAACCTTCTTCTCTCATCTTACTCTTGATCACCTTGAAACCTTTTTCAATCATACTTCTACGTGCATGATGAGATTTTTCATTTTCCCAAGAACGTGTAAAAGTTATCCAATGACCAGGAGAAGTAGAAACCATATCTGTTAACCTATCCAAAATAGCTGTTCCTTTAAAAACGATTTCACCTTGTTCTCTTCTATCTAATATCCCTTTTCCTTCTTCTCTAAATCTTAAAACTTGCGTTGGGATTTGAGTTTCCGATTGAGGGAAGATCACACGAGATGAAAGAGATTGAGATTCGAATTGAGATGGTGTATCTTTTGATCGGATTTCAGATGTTGAACGAAGTTGAATTTGAAATGTTTCAGGGGTATGACATGTCCTCCATGATTTAATATCACGTATGATATAATGAATGTTTGTCTTACTTTCCATTATATATTCTCCACCTTCTATCAAAGAAGTGAGTGTTTCCTTTTCTTCAGAAACGTGTCCATCTTGTTTGGAAGAATCTGTTTCTGGTGATGGAACCACAACAGAAGAAATATCAACTAAAGCACGATAAGATTCTTTATCATAATCGTATTCAGCCCCTTGAAACGAAACGAATATTTCACCTTGTTCTCCATTCTCATTATTGATTATTAATTTCGTCGAATGTATAGCGGCATCTTTATCTAATGATAACCAATCTGATCTTAATTTTGTTCTTTTTCCAACTTGTGTCTTTTTACTTTTCGTTTTTGTCTTCATGGTCGATTTGGTCGTGTCGTTCTTTGTTGAAGAGGTATCTTGTATTGAATGATCCGTTTGTATAGATTGATCATTTTGAGAATGCTGGATAGATAGATTAGGATGAACAGATTTATCATCTTCAATAGAACATAAAGTCCATCCTTCATACAAAGCACCATAACAAGGTCTTGTAGCCATCACATCATATTTCTTTCCTTTTAACCAAGTTGGAATATAACTCTTTTCGTCATATAACCATCTTCTCGTGATATCTCCTTTCCAACTAATCCAATGTTCATCACTTTTAACTCCTGAATCTTCACATCTCAAACCAGGATAAACTTCTTCTGATTTATCTACCAATGGCCATCGAGACAAAGCTTGTTCTTGTTGTTCGATCAATTTTGTAGTTTCCGGTTCGAGATGTAATAAAGCTGGTTCGACAGGTTGGATTTGATCTACTAGTCCTATGGGTGAGGGAAAGATATGAACGAGTTGAAATCGTGTGTCTATCGTACCTTTCAAACTTAGAATCGGGGAAGGAGACATAGTTCGAGCTTGGAATGAGAGAATGTTTGTTGGGTCGGTTGGAAATGTTTGATTATCAAGATTGGAAGTATAGGGAGAAATGGAAATACTTGTGGGATCTAGATGAATCATTCCTCGATTTAAAACATATTGATGTTGATAAACTGGTTCTTGTCGTTTCATATCCACAAGTGGTTTTTCGTATTTCCATCCATCTACGTAAAGTTGAATACTTTTATTCGTTCTTGTATCTCTTGCGTTAGTCTCGCTCATCTGCCCTACTGTCGTTTCTGTCGTTATCGCTTCTCCTAGATTAGTTCCAGCTCCATCGACTCCATGTTCTCCTTGGGTAGTAAGAGAATCTACACCAATGCCTTCAGCAACAGTGGGAACAACTCCATCCATGACACTAGTGATCGTCATTGATGGGTTGAGAGTTTCTTCTGGTAGTATTCCTTCCATCACATCACTCTCTGGCATTGTCGAATGTATTCCACCTTGTGTCGTTTCTCCTCCTATCGTATCATCGTTCGTCGTCAGGTTGACTCTCTCATCGTCCATTTGATGAGGGTCGAACAACCTTCCTAAATCCGGTCCACTCACCCAAGCCTCGTCTACCATAAAACCCGTACCGAACAAATCGACCGGTTTGTCAAAAACCACCTCCAACCCTCTGGTCCGAGCTTCAGTCGGTCCATCTGGTATGGCACCGTATAAAACGTATCGATCATTCAACAAACTGGAAGTCCCTATGGGGTAAGTAAGTTGAGTCAGTCTATCAGGTCGAGGAATGGGTATGTATGTGAGTATTTTCTTTTGTGATGGAGTTTCTAGGCTATGTTCGGTTGATTCTCGTGTGATTGTAGATTGTTGAGGTATACTTTGATCTCGCTCCTGTAAAAAAACATCGGAGGTTTGAGATTCTGGAGAAAGTTGAAGATTGGAAGGAGTGGACATTCTCTTTCGTTCGTGTTGTGGATTGTCGATTGTCGTTTAAGTGATGGTGAAGAGACAGAAAAGATGAAGAGGACGTGGGCAAGTGGCAATTCACACAACGACCTCACGCTGATCTTGGGGATATGGCAGACAGCCAAGTGGAGAAAGAAAAGAAGACACGTGGAGCGGGAGGACAGAGGCGGAGGTTCGTCAGTCGGATAAAGGAGAGACGTTTTGTGATGATATCCTACAAGTCCGGTCAGCTCGGATACGCTACGAAATATTGATGAGATGTCTAGCGAGCTCACCTCCATTCATCCCGTCGGCGTCATCACCGATGCCACGGAGAGTCGACTTCTCCCCTCATCCCTCTTCCCTGCTCCCCTCGTGAAGTGATCGATCCCCTCATACGACACTGTCCGTCAGCGTCCTCTAGCTTTTCGTCCCCGAAGGTCTGACAGCAAATCGTCATCAGTCCATACGGGCTGCAAGGCTGCATCTTCGTTGTGGCATCACCTATGATGCTGATGACGTTGATAAGTTTTCGCCTCTGATCTTGACTGATCAATCGTTCGGGCGGATCACGACGTTACCCGAATAACGCCAGAGTAGACATCAACGATCTTACAAGGATAACGACTTAGGGCACCACCCTAAGTGACCCCGGGCACCACCTTCGGTCAGGAACCTAATGAATCGAACTAATGAGTTAGAAACACAATGCTATTATGGGTGGTTCCTCTACTAATCAATCGAAAAATTACTAATGATATCCTCCCAACCTCCCTAACCCCCTAACCTCCCTAAACCCCTAACCTCCTAACCCCCTAACCCCCTAAAGGTCAACTATTAGTATTCCGCCTCCACCTGCGGCAGAGGCAATGACTTACAGAGAGTAGGCACGCCCCATTCTGAATTAGGCACGCCAAAGGTGGTGCCCGGGGTCACTTCGGGTGGTGCCCTAAGTCGTTATCCTTACAAGACGGGATCAACCATCTCATTCCATGATCGGCGTATGGAAGACGAATGTTAGGTCGGGCGATAACGACTAGTCTATGAGCGTTAACGGTCCAGGCCTCAAGTTAAGCATGGGTCGGGTCACATCGTACGAGATCAGTACCAGTGAATTATGCGACACGCTCTCAACAGCTAGCAGCTAAAGAGTCGGGGTTTCGGGTCGAAAACTATCGTCCGCCGATCTGTCGAGTATCGTCGGAAGGAAAAATGATATGGACCTGCACATCACCGGTGAATTACATCTGGTCAGTTGCTTCTCCCCTCTACTTCACCTTCACTAGTCGAGCTGCCTTGGTAGCTTCCGCTCAGAGGCCTTTCATCACCAAGGAGGTGTCGAAATCGGAGAGAAGGGAGAATGGCGACGGAGTTCACTGACACAAAAGCGGTTTCTCCGATCCAAATTGTACCTGCGCCCAAGACTGTGGTTGCAAATCCGTCGGCTCATGTTCCACATCTTGCTGTTACCGTATCCCCATCGGACTCGACAAAGTTCCATCGTCCCGTCTGACCCCACCCACGGCATATCCTCAACCGTACCCTTATCCACCGACGAGATCGGGGGGAAAGACGAAGAGCGATCACTTGTGCGGAGGGTGTTGTACTATACAATGACAGCGATGATCTCGTCACGACAGTGCACTTTAGAGGTTGATTAGCCAAAGCGGTTTGCATGAGACAAGGGTGTGCAGATACATGATGTATGGATGTACGTGTTGATCGTCTTGATATTTCATTGTCCGTGACAGTATCATTCTCACAAGAGTCGAGATTAAGGAGTTCAGAGGCCGAGACCGGCAGCGACGACGGCGAGAACGATGCCGACGGCGCCAGAAATGGCGCCCATACCAATGGTCTGCTTGATGGCGGCGCCGGAAGGAGAGCTGCTGGGAGAGGAGGACGCGGAGGATGTCTTCGATCCCGAAGGAGCGGAAGAGGTCCCAGAAGGACTGCTGGACCCGCTGGTCGTCGATGCGGTTGCAAGAGTGGCAGTGTTGACCGGGGTAGTGCTAGGAACCTGGAAGATCAGGTGGAAAGCCGCCAAGGCAGAATGTGAACACTTACGGAGACCGTTGCCACGCCGTTCTCGACAAGGAAATAATTCCCGGCGACCAGATTTCCAAGTCCAGTCTGGCTTACGTAGTCGGAGAAGGAGAAAGTGCTCAAAGGAGTATGCGCGGTCGACAGGTTGGCCGGAGGGGTGAACGTTGAGGGCTGGGTGTATACGAGGATGACATAGCGATGAGCACCAGAGCCGGCAGCTGGACCCGGTCCAGCATAGTCGGTGCTGGTTGTAAGTGACTGTGCATCGACAGGAGCTCTTGACAGAATCTGCTGACGTGCCGTGGGTGGCGCTGCCAGGTGGTCGAGCCGTCTGACGATGAACGCAAGGCTGGATCCTTGGGTTCTGGAGAAAGGGCAGGTGGGTGTGGTTGCAGAGATTGCACGCACATGGAAATAGCGCCATCGTACCCTACACTATACCCAGAGTCGCCTTGGACAAGTTTGGCGTTATTCACCAACCAATGCCTTGTCTGCCCAGTGGCACCTTCATCAGTGCCGACGATATCGGCATCGACCATCATGACAGTGTAGTTCTATCATTAATCTCCGGAATTTATTTCTCTGACAGGACGGACTTACATTCGAAGTAGACACGTCAGTCGCATTTGAGCTAGGGACGACGAGCAGGGTGGGGGACGAGCCCACAGCTGCAGATTCAGTCATCACTACTCACTGGAGTGAGGGGGACTCACCATCTTGAGTGAGATTCTGGCCGATGGAAATGTCGGTACCACCAAAAGTGACATTGAGTACACCCTCCGGGGTGAAAGTTGAGATGAGCTCGGGGACGAGCTGGGCAGCTAGACGTTAGGTCGGTACACCGTTTCGTTTCCGTGCACAGTCCCTGGGTACAAGTGTATACACAACTGAAGCCGAGTATATGTAGTAATAGAATGCGGAGGGTGTCCGGGTACTGTCCTCAGGACTGTAGTTGGCCACACCCCGCGAGAAGTGAGATGATCAATGTGCCGAGAGGCCGTCTAGGGGGGGGGGGGGAGCTCACCTTCGAAGTTGGCTTCCACCAACTCGATGTCAAAAGTAGAGGCCGTGCTTTGGGCATGTGTGGCAGCCAAAAAGGGTAAAAGACCGAGGAGGAACATCATTTTATGTCGAAAAATCTGATATTAGTCGATTGATTTCAATACTTGCACTAACCCTCTTGACAAACAACAAATGAACTGGAAAGAGAGAGGGAAAGAAGGGAAGAAAGAAGGGAGGAGGATACGGCATGTTCCTTTGACCTCATAAGGGGTTACAGGGTTCAGAGCTTGACATGATTCGTCTTGGACAATCGAGGGGTGACAAGCAGAGTAGCAAATAACTTACTGTACAGATTTCTTGTGTTTTTTAATTCAGCAGAAAGATGATGAAAAGAACGTAGGGTAGTAGTTATATATTGTGATGAGGGGGAGTGTCGATGGACGGAAGTGGGCAAGTGGTGAAACACGCGACTGTCCTTTCACCGCTATTTCTCTTATTCGTGGTGGTTTTGCTTCCGTTCTTTCCGTCGGAAGCGATCCGCCCACCAACAGTTTCGTCCCCATCAGCATTCCACTCTAGCCACTCTGACCACTCCACCAACACAGTTTCGCTGTCTTTTGTGAGTCTGCCAGTGTGAAATTGAGAATCTTGTATACTGATCAAGAAGAAAATGGCCGTCGCTGCAGCCCCTTCCAGTTCGGGTTCAGGTCCCGAGTTGGAGTATCTCAAATCTTTAGCTAAACAAGTCAGTTTCTTTCCTTCAAAATCTCGCTTTCCGAGATAGAGACATGGCAGAATCCGGATGATGGAACCTTGTAGATAGTGTTAGATACTGATATGATTAGTTACAAGATAAGATATCTCAATTGGAGAAACAAGCTTCGAGTAGCGTATCTTCCGCAGTGGACAGTGCTAAAAATGCTATCGGCATGGGCTCTGGCAAAGCCCCTCGGATGGTTTTGATCGGTCCTCCAGGTGCTGGTACGTATCGCGTTATCTTTCATATCATCTCATACTCGCTGAGAAGAAACCCGATATATAGAAGGAGCATGAGGACTGACGTCGTTAGGCAAAGGTACCCAAGCCCCTAACATTTCTCAGAAATACTGCATCTGTCATCTTGCCACGGGTGATATGCTTCGGAACCAAGTAGCCAAGCAAACGGAATTAGGAAAAGCGGCTAAGAAGATCATGGACAAAGGAGAATTAGTTAGCGATGAGATTATGGTGGGTATGATTCAACAGGAGTTGAATACCAATACCGAGTGCAAGAATGGGTTGGTCGATTTTCTCTACGTCCTCCCCTTCCTAGTATTTTCACACATTTTTCGCTTTCAAACGTCTTCTTTTCTTTGCCCTCAGGGAGTTTGAGAGGCCGGGGGTTATCGATAGTACTGGAAGTCTCAGTCTGACCCCCAGGTTCATCCTTGACGGCTTCCCCAGGACAGTTCCTCAAGCAAGCAAGCTAGATGCTATGCTGGCGGAGAACCAACAAGCCATAGATCACGCGGTGGAGCTTCGTATACCCGACGCGTTACTCATTTCCCGTATCACTGGTAGACTGATACATCCTGCATCAGGACGGTCGTACCACCGAGAATGTGAGTGTGGTCAGATCTTAGATTCTCTCGATACTGCCCACTGACTCCAGTTAACCCGCCAAAGAAATCCATGACAGACGACGTCACCGGAGAACCTTTGATCCAACGATCCGACGACAACGCTCAAACTCTTCAAAAGCGTTTGGCGACCTATCATTCTCAGACGGGTCCAGTCGTAGAGTACTATAAGAAAACTGGAGTGTGGACCCCTGTAGACGCTGCCCAGAGTCCCAAGTTGGTCTGGGCGAGTATCAGCGCGATCTTGGAAGGGAAAGCCAAGCCTGCTACTGCTTGAATCGCCAAGACTGGAGGGAATAGACAGTGAACGGAAGCAATCAAAAGACAATATGCATAGGCATGGTGAGGGAATCGTGGGTCATAGAGAGCGTTCCTTGAGAATGTCAGATACGTCAGTGACCAGTGATCAGTTGAGATAAGATAATTGTGACGGTTGTGATGCTGCACCCCTACTCCTTCTCGAGATGTCACGGTCGGAAATTACCAGTTTGGGAACATATGCTATTTGCACGTCTGTCGTGCGACCTCTGATGCCTTGTCTCCTCTGACCTGGTCATACCCCTGCTACTCTGTCTCTCATCAGTCCTCTACCCCTCGACGTTGCCTGTGAAGACCTCAAGGTAAAGGCAAAACGAAAGGAGGTTCTCCCTCGGGGTATTCACTGTTGCCAACCCGGGTTTCGGTCCGATCAAATCAAATTGGACGTGAATGGCCCACGGCTCTCTCCGATCTCTGAATACTAAGGTTACCCCATCCTTCTCTCTCTAACCCCCACATTCATACATGGATCCACCCTTTAGCGAGACACATCCACGATCACTCTCACTTCCATTCGACTCTCATGTGAACAAGCGACACTCTGCATAACGAAAGGATTCCAACGGTTTGAACGGTGGCGGCAGCGGGGACAAGGATCCTACTACTACCCTTCTCACGAGTTTTTGGTTGATTGGGGCGGTGCATCCTTCACATAGCAACCTCCGTTTCTCTCGCTCACACACCTTTCCCCTCTACCCACTGTCTCATACAACCAACATACATTGCATTTAAAACACGCTGCATGCGCTGCACGCTTGCTGCTTTTCACGTGTCGTCATCTCTTTCTCTCCCTTCCATTGTGAACATCTTCATTTCTTTGCCGAAACCCGATCTCTGCTCATGTCTCGAACATCATTTGCGACACTTTTGACACATGCGAATCTTTCATTCATCCTACGAAGCTGGTCCGAGCAGACCGTCTGCTCGTGTCCCTCCATCCGCAGCTTCAACATGTCAAGATGATCAATGTCCCTATTTCTCTCCTCCTCTTGTAAATAAACACAATCGCTTTCAAGACCTTAACAACAAAACATCGAAATATGGTCGACTTGATAAAAGACAAGATACATCCAACACATTATCTTCTTCTATATCTACAACCTCTACCACATTAGGAACTATATCTTCAAATGATTCCTCATCCACATCATCAACATATGCACCACTTCTCACAGGTTCTCCTTCTCCTTCTGCCGCTTATCCGTCTTCTTCTATATCATCAAATGATTCATCCTCGTACGACTCATCTTCTTCCGACACGTCATCATCTAGTTCATCTTCTTCATCAAAATCTTCTTTGCCATGGACAACTCGTACGAAGACTACAGATACAGCCAAACCATCATCAACAGTTTACGTACCGGGCGTGTTTGTCAACATCACTTTAGGAGGAGACTCGGAATCTGAGGCTGTTTACAAGATCCAAATGGGTATGGGACATACTGGACAAGTAGATTCAAGACGAGCAAAGAGGAAAAACCCAGATTGGGACGGCGATGATTTGCAAATGATGTCTTTACAAGTGGATTTGGGTTCTTCGGATCTTGTAAGTTCCCTCCCTTAAACTGACATCCACAATACTAATCGTCAGTGGGTTGCTTCAGATCTTTGTACTTCCTCTGATTGCGCTTCTGCTCCTGCATTATTCAACACTTCGCTCTCGTTGGATTCTGGTCAGAGTGTGAATTGGACATACGAGTCTGGAGCTGTCTCGGGCGAGATCTTTTGGGAGGAAATGGCATTGGGAAACTTTACCATCGGATACCAAGCTTTCGGTTCGTCCTCTTTCCTCTGAGATCGTTCGATCATAGTCAGCTAACAATCAGTGGCCGCGCAAACAGTCACACAGGAAGATCTCAGTGGAGGGGCTTTTTCAGGTGTTCTCGGCCTGGCGCGTAAGTCACGCGATCATGTGACGGATGTGTTGGACTGACACTCAGTTCCTGCTAATTCATTCATCCTCAAACAAATTCCAGGGACCACTGGTTCATCTGCCGATGGTGCTACTTTCCTCGATAATCTTTTCGGTCTCGGTAGTGCGGCCCCTACCGAACGCTTATTTTCTTTGTCCCTTGAACGCAGAGAAGATGTCCGGACCAGCTCGTTTTTGGGAATCGGCACCACTTTCGATACGTATTGCCCCAAGCCGTGTTCTCCTCCCTCCTCTCCTATTGTCGCCCAGCCTCAGCTCGGTGTGACAGGCTACACGCATTGGAGAATCCAGTTACAGAGTATAACGGCCACAACTTGGAGCGATCCCCAACATGGGTTGGGTGGACAAGTCACTACCGTGACGCTTGGGGCTAGCCAGGTTGATACATCGAAATCCACCCCTCTGGCAGTGCTTGATTCTGGTGGTGTGCAGATTCTGGTGGGATACAAACCTTTTGCCGATTCCATCTACTCGATTTATGGGATTCAGGCGAGCTCTGATGGGATATGTAAGTTTCTCTCCATTCACCTTTGAAAATCGAGCTTATAGATTCTAGACCGTCTACCTTGCACGCAGCAACTCGCTCTCACTTTCACTTTCGCCGAGACTGAGTATTCGGTCCATCCTCTGGACATGAGCTGGGCGGATTCTGCAGATCCATCTCAGCAAACGTGCATAGGGGCCATACAATACTCCTCCACTTTAGGTAGCACCGGAGATTTGTGAGTGCGGTCTATATCAAGCCCAACAACTGCTGACTTGTCAGCATCTTAGGTAGCTCTTTCCTCAAAAACGTCTATTCAATATTCCAATATCCTGACACGATGCGCACCACGGTTTGGCAACCCAGCGTCGGACTTGTCTCTCTCACAAATGCTTCACTCGCCTCACAAGAATTTTACGCTGTCCGGAGTCTTCATCAATCCCTCTCTTCTATATCGGCAAATCATCAAACAACCTCTCCTTCCAGTCCCTTATCACCATCATCTTCTCCTGGTTCTTCCAGCTCACATTCTGCCTCGAAAGCAGTTGTCCCAGCCGTCGTTTCCGTCTTGGGATTCTTCCTCGTCGCTGCTGGTCTGTTCTGTGCGTGGTGGTTTTGGCTTCGACATAAATGGGGTGCTGGGGGTGTGGTACAATACAAACAAGCTCCCAATCGACATCGTGGGGACCTGAGTATATCGAGTCTACGAAGTAAAAAACATAATGCTGCACAGCGACAAAAGAGTATGGTGGAAGGTTTATCCGATTACGAAGATTCTTGGGCGTCAGGTACTGGTACAGAAGGGGAATCCATTCGACTTGGTTATCTACCCGAAACGGTCGCGACAGATGTTATAGCTGGACATCGAGATTCCGCCGGATCAAGTGTTCGAATCAATAACGGAGTGGAAGGTGATGATTCATTAATCGATCTAAATGAATCTGATCCTAATTCAACATCGATCGGAAATCAAGCCACAGTCATAAATACTCGTAGGACATCAGCAAATCGAACTATTTCTTTTCATGATGCAGACCCAGATGTACCATCACCACCCGTCATAAATCCTTATTCTCAACCAGGATATACATCAAAACAAACTGGACCTTTTCCGGAAATCAATCCTCGAAGATCAATGAACATGTCTGGCCCTTTCCCTTCTCCAGCGGTCAGAGGTCAATCAGGAAGTGTCAGACCTGATTCTTCACCAATGTACGATATCCGTTCCAGCGATTACTTTGAAGTTCCTAGAGGACGCACGAGATCTAGTGTTACTGGTGGATCTGGTGGAAATCGAGGAAACTCTCAACAAGGGAGAGAAGGAAGTAGGGGTAGATCGGCGAGTGGAGGACGAAGACTTAGTCCGGGAAAACAGATAGGAAGCGTCTTAGGACAGGTGTTGGTAGAAGAGCCAGAAGCTGGATAATTTGGTCGGTGTCATTCCAACCGTTTGGAAAGCATAGTCTCGGTGTTTTCATCTTGGTGGCGGGACCATCTTAGGAAAGGGCAAATTAGTAAGAAGAATCTTAAAAAAGGATGACAATCTTCCAAAGGGAGATATAGGGGTTTCATAGGGATTGGGACATTTATGTTGCAATTATCAAAAATGTAGGCATCAATTGCGAGAATGTATGCTTATTATCATAACAGGTTTTGTTGAATTGTCTTCATTTCACTATGGTTTTCTCCCTTTACAGATCATTGTGCTATTTTCTTTCCTCATCGGTGAACGCCCTGAGGAAACAAGAGAGATAATCCCTGGAGGATTGGTAGTCAAAGGCTGCCTTGGGTAAGAAAGAAGAAAGAAGAAAGGAGGCGGTTTCTTGGATTGTCTTGATGATTCTACAGGATTCAACGGGCGAACTATAACTTTCAGGCTTTCAATAACGACTCTTAACACAACTTCAATATTCTCGTAATTACTTCATTTTCAACACTCAGCGTTCACACACTGATCACTTCCTGACCACCTGTGACCAACGGCGTAGAAATCCGTGAGTTTCTCTCCTTCACAAAGCTCTCTCAATCCTCATCCCTCATCCCTCATCCCTCATCCCTCATCCCTCATCCCTCATCTCGCGTTTCTCAGTACTCACCTCTGAATCCCCTTCCAAGAGCTGTACAAGGACGATCACTCTTCAGAATACGATGAACACCTATCAACCCACAGCATTCATCCTGCCACTCAACGGTGCAACCCCCACAAAAACAGCTCGTAAACCAAAATCCAAATCATGTACTTGGCTGGTCAACCCCTCTTACCTACCCCAGCAGGACCTTGCATATCTTCTTTCCCTCTTCATATACAGGGAAGTATGAATCCTTTCGCTTATGGTTTCCCACCTTTGTTTGGTCCAGGACTAGGGTTAGGTATGGGATTAGGATTGGGAATGGGAATGGGATGGGGAGGTCTAGGAATGGGAATGGGGATGGGAATGGGTGATTGGAGGAATCCATACGGATATATGATGGGACAATATTGGTGACAGAGGAAACGTCATCGGAAGTAATTTGAGAAGATGCATGGTTGACTAGTTCAACTATAAACCTTCTCACGAATCTCTGGATGGTAGTGTATAAGCTTCGGGCTCGGACGATGTGGAAAAATTCTGGGCGATCAAGGAGAATGAGGGGTGAAATCATCAAAGGATGTGAGTTTTCAATGGAGGATTTTCTTTTGCCACTTGTCTCACCCCTCAAGTGGTCTTCTCTCATATCTTACCTTCAACCAGTTCAACTGATTCTCAATATCTATCACTAGTCTTACCGCCGTCACTCAAGAAGATACGATTCTTTACGGTTTGTATCCCTGAACTCCGCAAGTCAAGGGAGACTCATTCAGGTCGATGAAGATGAAGAACCGTCCTCGAACTACGACCTCGGATTCAGATATCACACAAACAACTCATATGTCTAAAATTACCTCTGTCAACTCTTCTCCTTCAGCGAATATCTGTCCACACTGTTCACGTCAAGATGACAAGGGTAAAAAACGACAAAACAAATCATCTAGAAAGTCGCACGGTCCATCGTCACATTCACATCAACCTCCTCTTCCTCAAAACCCACCTGGTCGAATTATGACAACCCCACATCCTCACCCTGTAGCGGATGTTCCTCAACATCTCCAGCCTCTTCCTTCATATCCCGGTCCTTATGAAACCCAACATCTTCGTTCTTTTCCTTCTTACCAACCCGCACCCCCGATCCCAAGCTTCCCCATGTTCAATGGACCGACTATGTTCCCCTCAATCACTCCTGGTCCCATCCAACCTCATATGGCAGGAACGTACCCTCACTATGCCGCACCTGCCATGCCACTCCATAACTTCGGTATGGGTCCTGAACCTTTATTCGGATGGGAAAGTGTTATCCCTCTATCTCACGGATATGGGATGCCAAAATATGGAAAGATCGTGAAACCTGATTATAGAAGGTTTTGTTATAGTGTTGGGAAAGCGGACGTACCGTTAGCTAGAAGATTCGCGGGTCCATTGGGACATTTGTTGGTTCCTGCTGTGACTGGATGGAATGGGTAGTGATGTTCGATGTTACGTTCATCATGAATGACATCACGGACAGATTGTAGTGGATGACTCTATCGTTGGTGTTCTTCGTGTTTTTTGTGTTTCTTCCCTCATGGCTTCATACGTTCAAATTCTTATGTTCTGATACAGAATGAGAAATAGTTAATGCTACTGGCAGGATTCAAATCTCAAAGGTGATACAGGTGGAGCTGATTGAGGAAGGATGAAACAACGACTTTGAAAATCCTTCCTTTTCCACATCCTTTCTCTTTCCCCCCTAATCTCCCTAACGGGTACTTGAATCGCCTTTCACCATACCTACATCTCGATCAACTCTCTCTTCTATCCATGACCAATCCATTTGGTTATCTATGACAACATGACAAAACTCCCGGACCAGATGCCCGGTGCGTTTCCCAAGTGAGTTCCCGTCTACTATTCTCGATAGGACTCTTCGGCTGACGGAAAGTCCTGAGGGTGGATGGCAAACGTGGACGGAACAAGATTGGGAAGCTTGGTCGACCTCACATACTCCTTCCGAAGACGCTTCAACAACGGATTCTTTCCACACTGCGGAACAAGGGTCAGAAGGAGAGAAACACTTTCACCATAGTCAACAACTCCCTCCTCAGACCTGGCCCGCTGAGGGGATAGAAGGGGGGTGGGATCCGGAGCATCTTGGTCATCCCGACTTACACGAAATGTACGAGAATGTTGGAGGAGAACAAATACCATGGTATCCTCATCCTGATTGGACAAGTGTGCAACCAGTTGAAAAACAGGAGGCAATAGAGGCCACACCGGAAAAAGTGGATCCATGGTGGGATTGGTGGAATCAGTATGCGGCGAAGGATCCACAACAAGGGCGACAACAACAATATCCCGAACCTGAAGCTGGACGTGGGCCACAAGATCAAGCTCACTCATATCCCTACGGTGGATATCAACACCCACAACCTCCACCAATTTCGTATCAATATTCCTATCAAAATACTCAACAGTAAGTCATCTTTCCCCTATTGGAGAAGTATGGGTTCTGATTATGTTAGAGCACCTATGCAACCTTCCAACCCTCAACAAATCCCTTCAGGAGGAAGCATGGATCCCTTACAGCTGCTTCTTATCAATCAGATGATGATGCAACAAATGGCTCAACAACAACAACAAATGTATGCCGCTCAGATGGCTCAATTGGCCGGTAATCATGGTGGTTGTTCCGGACCGTCTGGATCCGTTAACGTTCAAAGTGAGTCCCCTATCTGTTCTTCCGATTTGAACTGACGCTGATACTCAGCATGTCAGCAAGGACCAGGAGGGAGAACGATTCGACGAGTAATTAAACCACCACCACCTCCGCCGCTTGCCGTAATGACAGGTGAGTCGTATCCTCAACGTGAAGTTGATGCTGAGGTGAATAGTCACGGAAACCCCTTCTGGAGATAATTGGCATGAAGCAACTGTTCTTCTCTGTGTATTGGTAGTTGTAGCTGTGTATCTTCTGTCTAGTCGTAAACCTGAAAAAGGACCGGATCCGAGGAAAACAATAGTGAACAATTTAGGGTAGTCTCCTTAGATGTATGGAAATTACCCCGTGAACTTCTTTTGACCATGAATGTTGTGAGGGTACAAAGGAACGTTTCCATGACAACGTATTACATTCTCATGTCTCTCATGTATGTACTTGTTTCTTCTTCAACGTGAACATGTCATGATTTCATCTTTGTTATGGCTGGGAATTCTGGTTGTTGTCAAAGCTGTAGGATATGATAATCCGGCTTTGACGGGTGGTTCACTTCTAACCGTGAGTCACTCCATAAAGAATCAGAAATAATGAGATAGAATGTCCTTCATACCATCCCCCTAGGAGAAAGAGAACCTATCAATATTATCATTTCAAATGAATCATCTCCCAGGGTCTTAAAAGAAAGTATGAACGATGGAGGGATGTATAATTTTCTCATGAGTGTCAATTATGGACCAGAATGTCTTGGACTTCATATGGGGGATGTACAAACTGCAGATCTTGGAGATGGTCAAGGAAATCGTAAGTTCAAAGTGGTAGATGAGACTGATGACAGAAACTCAGAAAGCTATTTTAAGATATATGTACTTTGGGGACCCATATCTGGGAACATGCCTCGAGACTATTTTCGGTGGAACTCACATTCGGGTTTTCAAACAGGAAACGAGGTAGGCGCACTTTCATCCGGGACATTGCCATTCAGGCTGAATGACTTGCAGTGGAGCTTGGTTTCTGAGGTGAGTCTATGGCTCATGAAGAGTGATTGGTAACTGAAAACTAATAAACAGTGCTTCAATGGAGCAAGACATGTATTACAATCACAATATTGCCATCAACGGGTGAGTGACTTTTGGTTAAGAGGGTGTTTGCTGAGTTCACAGGTATGATATTGGACGGTGAGTTTCTCTAGAGGTAAATCAGGTCTGTGAAGACTGAAAGATGAGGGATGAGGTTTCTGGGAATGCTACAGGTACATCTATTGATCCATCATACTTGTCAAACGGAAGGTCAATCAGTGGTGTGATGCGATACGGTGGTTGGTCTTACAATACAACGGTGGAATACGTATCTGGGTTGTTCAGTTTGAACCGTAGTGAGTTTCCTATTCGACGAGGTATGATAGCTCGACTGAATCTTTACAGCAAAGATCAATCATTATCCCGAAGTACAACTCGTAGGACAAAACGTCACGGATGGATTTACTGCTGTGTGGACTGTCAAGGTATTGGAAGACTGATTAGGACTTTGTATCCTTCATATGCATTGACTGCTATTGTGCCACATTCGCCACCTGCCACATTCAACTTCGCACGTGCCCGATACTTTACCTCGACCAACAACCATCACCCTCTCTCTCCCTCTCTCACTTCTTCAACTCTTCATTCCTGACTGACATCTTCGAAATCTCAAGAGCTGCCAATATCGTTCATTCAGTATTGTTGGAAAGATTTCCACTTTGAAACAGTTGGTAAATCCTCCCGGCATATCCACATTACCGGATAAAGGAGCGATCTCATTGCCTTCCTAATTCCTTGTTTCATTCCCTCATGTAGCTCCTTTCCATCCATGACCTCCTCTCAACCTGTTCCCCTCGCACCTCACGATGCAGCGCCATCTGTATCATCATTACCTTCGAATGCAGCTCCTTCATCTTCTTCAACCTCAGGGACGACGAAAACATCGATTGGGTCTGGTGAAAATGGAGAAGGGAATTTACCGGTCTTACCTTGGGCATTCATCGATTGTCCTATCGATATCCTCGTTATACTCATCTCTCACATGCTCAACCTTCTCATTGCCCATAATGATCAGGTCCTCTTGACTCCAGACTCTTTGACGAGGTTCCATTCCAGGGCGCCGCCAACGATTTCCGTAGTGGATTATCTGAGACGGATTGTCAAATATACCAATATGGAGGTGAGTTTTATCCACCCTTCCATACCTACCTCCGGGTGATATCTGTCCCTTAAACTTTTCTCAAGGAAAGGATTCATCTGAGATAATCTACCTCACATTACATGCCGATTACGGGTAGGGAATGGTGCGACGCGGCATCGAGGTCCATCTGTCCGTTTAAGATCGACGCTGACTTATGAAAGCCGATCCCACTCTTATCTCTGCTAGCCTACATCGATACCACCTGTCTTAACCTACCCAGCTTCACTCTTTCTTCCCTTACTGTCCATCGGTTCCTTATCGCCGGTATCTGTGTGGGTAGCAAGGCTCAATGTGATGTCTTCTGTACCAACTCTCATTATGCCAGAGTGGGAGGTATCAAGATGCAGGAGCTCAACGGGTTGGAGAGGGAATTTCTTAGAGTGACAAAGTGGAATCTTTGCGTAAGTCTTGCCTCGCGATGTCGACGAATTCCATCGATCTTGATACTTCTTTTTCCTTCTGAGGATTATGTATTACCGAGCCTTCTTCCGATGAAACACGCGGTTGCCACATGAAGACTCTCTTTTGTCCGGTGGGAAGATGGTATATTCGGTTCTCACTGATCTTCAGTGTACTCCTGATCTTCTTCAACGTTATTACTCCTCTCTCATCCGCTCACACGGTGGTTACATTCAAGCTCCTCCTCCCGCCGTATCACCCTTTTACGCATTCCCTCGATCAGCCAGCAAGCCTTCTTCGCCCGCTGGCAGTACTTCGTCAACATCGTTAGAGCCAGAACGAGAAGAACAACATGAGATTGAGATTGATCATGACATGACCGAAGGAAATAATGGTCCATCATTTGGTGACATCCCTCAATCTTCATCGAGCTCCATCTCCACCTCCAACTCCCAAACTTCACCTCATATCGTCTCATCGACACGAGCCAGATCCAAAAGATCCCGACATTCCGACAAGGCAGCGAAGATGGACATAGACTCACCACGAGCGGATCACATTTCTCCTGCATCTGAAGCTTCTTCTTCCTCCATACCCTCCTCTAGGTCATCTCTTCGTCGGGTGCGCTCCCCTCGGGGACGTACGGTAAGTCTTAGGACAAACGACCCACAACCTGCTGCACCCCAGCTAGATACAAGCACCGCCTCAGCATCTACCAATACGTCTGCTTCTTCAACTTCCGCTCGTCCACACAGTCCCGCCCAGAGGAACCTTGCCTCGACTACTACGACGATGGAGGGAAACAGTAGCTCCAAAGGAGACCATGAGCATGGTAGATTACTCAAGAAGCTGGTGGGAGGGTTGTTCAGGAGAAGAAGTATGGCGGATCATCTTCACATTCCCAATCCCTCGCAACATCGTAGTTTCGAACACGGATCACATGGAGTATCGTCCAATTCATCAGACTCATTTACCACCACTCATTCACATGTCTCAGCTCACGCTACAAATGTCACTGCCAGCGAAACAGGTCAGGACAGAGCGAGAAGGAATGCACCTCCTTCACCCATCACTGCCGTTGCTGTTGGACGAACCGCTATGCCACCCCCACCTTCCACCGCAGGGAGGGTCACACCGAAGATACGAACCAGAGACGATCGTAGTGTTGAAAGTCTCCCAGAACGTCGGATGGGGTTCGGGCCTGTGGGGCAAGATGGAAGAGGACATGTGTCTGTGGGACAACATGGAGAAGAGTTTGAGTAAGTTAGTATGCATCTTGATCAGTATATATTGATACGATACAATGCATGTTCATGGCATACTTTTATGCGACCCACATTCTATATCGCATAAAGTATCCTTGGTCTGTGTTGACCAATACAAACTCCATCACATCGCCCGATCAAGTCCAAGCTACTACCAAGAAAATTAGATCTCTCTTCCCACTTCCATCCAATCTCCACCCATTAAAAGTCATCGTCCAGCGAGAAACCTTTCTTGACAGCTTGATGATCCGTCGTCGAACCGACACTTTGGTTGACACCCGATTTAGAATAAGCCGATACTCGTGATTCGAAAAAGTTGGCTTTCCCTTGAAGAGAAATCATCTCCATAAAGTCGAAAGGGTTTGAAACGTTCCAAATTTTATCATTACCCAGAGCAACGAGAAGTCTATCGGCGACAAATTCGATATATTGACACATGAGTTTTGCGTTCATTCCGATGAGAGAAACGGGTAGAGCATCAGTCAAGAATTCTTGTTCGATTTTAACTGCTTCACGAATGATCTTCTCCACTGTAGAAGGATGAGGTCTACGTCGTAAATGGGTGAAAAGTAGACAAGCGAAATCGGTATGTAAACCTTCATCACGAGAGATCAATTCGTTGGAGAAAGTGAGGCCGGGCATAAGACCTCTTTTCTTGAGCCAAAAGATTGAAGCGAATGAACCGGAAAAGAAAATACCTTCAACAGCTGCGAAAGCGATGAGACGTTCGGCGAACGTGGAACGAGTGTCGGTTATCCATCGGAGTGCCCAATCTGCTTTCTTGCGGATACAGGGAATGGTGTCGATAGCTTCGAAGAGATAATTACGTCTGTCGACATCTTTAATATAGGTATCGATAAGGAGGGAATAAGTTTCGGAGTGAATATTTTCCCTATTTGATCAGCATCACCATTATGATTGATATGTAAAGGGAAAAGAGCGACTGACATCATGATTTGAAAACCGTAGAAACATTTAGCTTCGGCAGCTTGGACTTCTGCAGAAAAACGTTCGACGAGGTTTTCATTGACGATGCCATCAGACTATATATCAGCAAGGGTGTTTAAAGTGATTGGAGAAAGTGGACCTACAGCAGCGAAGAAGGCAAGAACATGTTCGATGAAATATCTCTCGTTATCATTGAGTTTATTCTCCCAGTCGTGTAGATCGGGAGCAAGGTTGATCTCTTCTGAAGTCCAGAAAGAAGCTTGAGCCTGTTTGTACATTTGCCAAATCTTCATTGTCAGCTCAGCTCGACGGAAGTCTTGCCCTAACAGCTCACCTCGCGGTACTTGATAGGGAAAAGAACAAAACGACTGGTGGTTTCTTTGAGAAGAGGTTCATCTTTCTCTTCACAGTCGAGATCACCGACGAACCGTTGACGAACATCTTCTACGGGTTCTTCAACAGGGGTGGGGGTGGAGATGGACTTGGAATCAACGACGACATGTTTGGTAGGTTGTTCAACAGCTTTGAGCTTTGACAAGAGATCTTTGGGTTTTACCGAGTTGAGATCGATGGAGGAGAGAGCGGCCGCAGCTGCTTTGGAGGGGGTTTCTATTACTGACATATTGGGACAAGAGTGGACGAGTTGGGAGGATCTGGTATGATTTGAAGAGGGGCGGGTCGATGGTGGATGAGGGAGGGATTATATAGCCTTGGGGATGGGATGAGGACGTGTAAGTACAGTCACGCGTCGCGTCAATAGTGCGTCTGTGTGTTCTTTTGGTGAAGAGATGGGGATCATGTGATGGGACTCGTCCTTTTTAGACCCAAACGACGCGTTCGGGCGTAAACATGACACGAGTCCAGTCAACCAAAAATCAAAAACCGATCGATCTTCGGCCGGCGGTTGCGGCCTGTGGCTCGGAACATCGCGTTCAACTTCATGTGAGAAGTCACGTGGCAAAACACGGAGATTGTCTTTTGGCCGTTGACTTTCTCTCTCGCAGACGCGACACAATCGACTTTTGCTTCAATTTCCTTCTAAAGTAACTTTGAATGCTCGTAGCAGTGAGGACCGTAGAGAAGGTGGTGATCATCATGTCCAAACCAAAGTCGGAATCCCAAAACTCTCAAGCCGGTAAAGCGTAAGTAGTGTCTATTGGAACTGAGAAGTGGACTAGGCCTAACGTCAGAAGCCATAAGCAGACCACTTTAGCTGGCTTCTTTTCCAAACCCGTCACAAAGTCTAAACCCTTGGTACCTCCTGGTCTTGTCCAATCTCCTTCCACCTCTTCTTCAGCTGGCGGACCATCCAACTCTTCACCTATCTCTGCTACTCTTCAAACCCCTACGTCGGAAATGGGCAGCTCTCCCCTCACTGCTCGACCTGTCAACTCCATACATCAAGGCAAAGGTGTCACTCAAAAGCGACGAGCCGAAAGTCCTCTCAAGACTTCTTTCGTCATTGATGATGAGGATGAGCAGATACCTTCGCACTCGTTGCTACCCGTTCGAAACCAGCCTGTAGAATCGGTTGTTCGTATTGAGGAGAAGGACGAAGCAGGAATGAGAATGGATTTGGACGATGATTCTCCTGTACTCATGGTGAGTATCTCGAAGGATAGACAATGTCTTAACTGATATCCCAGCGCCGCCGTGCAAGTAAACGAAAGGTGTTATATACCGAACCAGACTCTGACGCTTCTTCTGGTGAGGATATCAGGAAGAAGGGTAGTAGCTCCGCTCCTAGTAAAAAGTCCAGAGGTAGAAAGAGTTTGAAAGTCGATTCTGACTCTGATGACTTTCAACTCGACTCAGGAGACGATGAAGCTATGCGTATGTTTCCTCTCCGACCGTCAAGACGTATACTGACGGTCAGTGGCTGCGGCTGAGGAATACGATTTGTCTGCGGTGTCGCTATCACCCTCGATAGCTGCTTCCTCTCCCCCACCACCCAGAAAGCCCAAGAAGGCTGAGGCGCGGAAATCCGGCCTCTCTCGACCTTCGATACAACCCCTACCCAATAAACAATCGTCTTCCAATGCTGTCTCAGACGATGACCCCCGTCGGCCGTCCGGTACAAACCCTTTCATGACGCTTGCGGAACAGCGGAAGATAGAAGCCACACAGGCCAAACGTGACGCCGAAGAATCGTACAAGTTCCTTCTTCCGGAAAACCTCAAAGACGCCGAGGGTCGCCGACCATCTGACCCTGATTACGATGGCCGTACTCTTTATATCCCCAAAGAGGATTGGAGAGGTTTCACACCATTCGAGAGACAGTTTTGGGAGATCAAACAGAACCATTACGACACTGTTCTCTTCTTCCAAAAGGGCAAATTCTTCGAACTTTATGAAGGAGACGCACAAATTGGACATGATCAATTTGACCTCAAGCTGACTAAACGAGTTAAGATGCAAATGGTAAGTGAAGACAAGCCCCTACTGTTGATGAACCTCGCTCACGGAAGTAGGTCGGAGTGCCCGAGCAAAGTTTCGATGAGTTTGCCGCCAAGTTCCTGGCCCACGGTTATAAGGTAGGCAAAGTAGAACAAGTAGAGACGGCCATAGGGTGAGTTTGATCACTCTGTCCCTTTCAAGACTGACTTCAGTGCCGAGTTGAGGAGGAACGCCGGAAAGGGCTCTTCTACTCTGAAAGAAGACAAGATAGTGCAGCGTGAGCTCGCGCAGATCTTCACCAACGGGACCATCGTCGATGGAGCGTATCTTTCCACCCATGAATCAAATCACTGCGTGGCTGTTAAAGTGAGAGCTTTCATTTTTCACTCTTGTTTGATTCTCCAGCTGATCAGGCCAGGAGCAAGTAGATCCCAACGGCACCGTTGTTTATGGAGTATGCGTACTCGACGCCTCGACTGGCGAGTTCCAACTCACCGCCTTGGAAGACGACGTCCTTAGAACAAAGTTGGGCACGTTATTCCGTCAGATCCGTCCCAAGGAGTTGCTACACGCTAAAGGCAACTTGTCCTCCCCGACTTTGCGTTTGCTGCGAAACATTTCACCGCCTAATGTCTTATGGCAAGACTTCAAGGATGGTGTCGAATTTTATCCCGTGGCAAAAACTCTCGAGGAGCTAGGGAAGCTTTTTGAAGTTGAGGGTGATCTGGCAGACATGAAAGCAACTCTACCTAATGCAATCAAGACCATGTTGAATGAACCCCTCGCCATCGAAGCTTTGGGTGGCATGCTATTTTACCTGCGCTCGCTTAATTTGGACAAAGATCTGGTTTCGCAGGGCAATTTCACTATCTTCGATCCTACTCGTGAAGGCAAGGTTCTTATCTTAGATGGGCAGTCTTTGGGACATATGGAAGTGAGTGTAACTGTCAAATTGCGTTCTGACTCTGACAAATCAGATATTAATCAACAACGAAGGTGGTCACGAGGGTACTTTGTTGTCTCTGCTTCAGAATTGCGTGACTCCTTCCGGTGCGTTATCTTGCAATAGAAATTGCGAGAATTCCAAGACTGACTCATTAGGTAAACGATTATTCCGCATGTGGATCACTGCACCTTTGTGTGAGGTGCGAGCAATCAATGACAGGTGAGTCTGGGTGCCTCGGTGACGCTGACAAACAGACTTGACGCCGTCGACGACATAATGCATCACCCAGACTTTGCTGGCATGTTCACTTCTTCGTTCAAGAATTTGCCCGACTTGGAACGACTCGTCTCCCGTGCTCATGCGGGTTCAATGAGACAGAAGGACTTTTTGACGATCATCGAGGGCTTCCAGACAGTTTCCAGCACGCTAAAGACGCTTGTCTCGTCATCCTCATCTTTCTCCACATCGCCAGTGCCGGACCTACTTCGTGGAGCGCCCGATCTGAATCCTCTACTACAGCACATGCGCACCCTGTATCATGTCGTCCAAGAGGGTGAGTTTGTTTCCTTATCTTTGGTCTCTGACCGGCCGAATCTGTTGGTATCGGGTTGCTGATCGATCAGGGAAGACCATCGACATCCTACCCACTCAAGGCTCAGACAGAGAGTGTGATCAAGCCGATGCCAACGTCGCAGAGCAAGAAGGTATCCTGGAGCAACTGCGAGAGAAAGCAAGGAAGCAACTTCATCTCGCGTGAGTCCTCAATCGCCCTCAAACGAATATTTCGCGTGTTGATTTGTTAGCCGGGGTGAGATCGCATATTGGCATTCTAACCAAGGGGGCAAGGAGATCTACCAGTTGCAAGTTGCCGCCGATGTTGAAGTACCCTCGAGCTGGAGGAAGCAGAGTGGGACAAAGGTCAGTCCACTTTGAACTGTCATATGGACAAGAGACTCATAAATACAGACTGTGTCTCGGTATTACAATTCTGAGATCACGCCTGTTATCCGAAAACTGCAAGAGGAAAGAGAGATGCAGAGTGTGGCCAAGAAGACTTTCTTTCGGCGTTTGCTACAAAAGTTTGATCAAAGTCGTCGTGAATGGTTGAATGCTGTCAAGTGAGTCGATTCTGTTCACATCATCTGTCCTGCACTCTGAAAATCTCTCACTTGCCTCCTTGATCTGATTCTACTAAGTCATATCCGTCTGTGCTGAAGGCGACAACTGATCATACAGAACAGTAGCGGAGCTCGACTGTCTCGTGTCACTCGCCAAGGCATCTTCCAATATGGACGAGCCCAAATGTCGACCTGTCTTCATAAACAGTCCTGAAGCGTTTATCGACTTTACAGAGCTTCGTCATCCCTCCATGTGTCTTCGGGCGGATTTCATAGCCAACGACGTTCGCTTAGGGAAATCGGAGCCTAGGACAGTCTTACTCACCGGACCCAACATGGCCGGGAAGAGCACGTTACTCCGTATGACCGCATCGGCCGTGATCATGGCTCAATTGGGATGTTATGTCCCCTCTGCCAGCGCGACATTGAGTCCCATCGATAGGATACAAACACGTATGGGAGCGTATGACAGTAAGTCTGGTGCCGCCAAAAGTGTCCAAGTTCAATCATTGACTCTCAGACATGTTCGCCTCTGCCAGTACTTACAAGGTGGAGTTGGACGAGGTGAGTCATTTATTTTGAAACGTGTTGATACTGAAATCGGTGTAGTGTAGCAAGATCCTCCGTGAAGCTGGACCCAAATCTTTGGTCATCCTAGACGGTATGTCACTTATCCGCCATTGTGGTGCAACCTAATGATGTAGAACTCGGTCGAGGTACTTCAACACACGACGGTATGGCCATTGCCATGGCTGTTTTACATCATTTGGCTACTCATACTCTCCCTCTCGGTTTCTTCGCTGTAAGTCTCCTTCGCTCGTCCTGATCACTCTGTGTGAGAAGATGATAAGAGGTTGTGATTGACTTTGAGACGCATTACGGCTTACTCGCGGATGAATTTCTTTATCATCCTAATATCCGAAATATGCACATGCAGACTCACGTGGATGAAGATCTTCTCCAAGTGGTCTTTTTATACAAACTTATCCCCGGTGTGGCCGAATCGTCACATGGGACCCGTGAGTGTATTTCTCTTTCTTTATCTTACCTGTTTCTTTATCTTATCACACATACTTCCTGGCGTCCCGTCTTCTGCCACTTTTACCCGACTGGATGATCAATGTACAAAACTGTAAACCACTTACCTAGATCTGGGCGGTTTGGTCTTGGAATACCTGCAGGTCATATTCTGTGCTTGACAGGTATCTCTTCTTGATATTGCTAGTGAGAGACGAGACACGATGGCTCGTTGACAAAAGAACATTGCTGATCCAACAGACGTCGCGCACATGGCAGGAGTCCCCACATCCGTAGTCACCCGTGCTCAGAAAGTCTCCGCGGAGTTCTTTGATGATACCAAAAAACGACTCGCCACTCGTCGAAAGACCACTATACCTCTCACTGCTCAAGCGGATTTCTCATGGTTGATAAGACTCGCCATGGGTCAGAACGAAGAAACGACTGCCAGTCTTTCTCAGAGGTTGAAAATGGTCACTGAGGCCATAGGGGGATATGATCTGTCCGGTTGAAGTTTATGGGGAGATGAAAGTATCTACAATCATCTGTAAATTTGCATTCAAACATGTATTCTGTGCATTAACTTAACGCAAACGTCAACTGTAGCCGTCCATCTCTCCGCCACGAACAAGGCTCCAGAGAAAGCGTCGACATAGATTCAACTATATGTGCAATGGAAGAAATTACGAAAGGGTTAAACAAAAGGTTCATACTTTCCCCAAGCCGGTGGATCTTTTCGTCTTGATTTATCTCTTTTTCTCCTTCCGACAACTTTCACCTTACTCCTCTCTTTCCCATTTCTCCTATCACTCGACAAACTCTTGACCTGACCACTATCCCTTTCCTCCCTTTCCAACTTTCGTATAAGATCCCCAAACCCTTCTTCCACAGGTAAACGAACATGTTCCTCTGCCCATCCACTTCCAGGTATTTGAGTAGGTCGGAATTTCCTTCCTGCTCGATCTACCGATCTATGACAAAAATTATCACCCAGAATGTCTATTTGTATTCTAGGTAAATTTATGTTGGAGAGATGAAGTTCCATTGTATCAGCTTCGGGTGGTTGATATAACGCTTTTTGTTTTTGTTCCCATGGAATATCCGTCTGCTCCACTGATTCATTTACTGAAATCTCTATCCCATGAGCTACTGCCGACTCCTTTTTCTGCTCCGTGGATTCGTTACCCATCCGACGTTGCATAGCTGATGTCTCCCCTTCGTCCAAGATGAAAGAAGATGACGATGGATGGGAAATCGTTTGTTTCGAAGAAGTGGTTAGATGAGAATTGATGGTGTTTGTTGGAAAATCATTTTCGGGTGAAGGAGCATAAGCGGGAAATTCAAATCGGAACATACTACCTTTTTTAGGTACCACTCTTACTTTCCCATCAATCGGAACGAGTAGAAACGTTCCATAAGTCTCTTCAATCACTATCCCCTTTATACCCACCAAAGAGGGGTTACGGGAAGAGAGGATTAAGAGTATGGCACCGGTAAAATCCGCTTTGACAAGTTTTGATTGAATGGTTTCTGTTGACACGCCTGTGGGAAGTGGGTTATTTTTTTCCTTGGAAGGTATCATCTTAAGCGGAGTCGCTTTGTTGTGCGGTGACGCCGAGTTGTTCGGGGTAAAACTGGAAATGGGTCGATTAGGAAAATGAGGGTTTGATGGAGCTGGAATGAGAGGTATGTTGGATGAAGATCCCACATTGGAGGAAGAAGAAGGTTGGGGGTGAGAAAAAGTTGATGGGAGAGGAGGAAGTGAAAAGAGAGAAATGAGATAATGTGTGTGCATGTAATGAAGGGGTAAAAGAAATTCGTATCTATCATATCAGTCCACCGCCCGTAACTTCACTGTTGGAATTTCTCACCTCCCTACCCCCCCTTACTCCACAGGTCTTCATTCCTTTTGAATACAAGCTGGAAAAATATGATGACAATGAGGGCTTTGAAGAGTGAATGAGCAAGTGATCAAGAAGATCTTGTCTCAAGAACGAGTATAGAAAGACAACATACGGTATCTCCCTTCCCTTTCTTATACCCCCTCTTCGTTTCTTCATCCTCCTAATCCCTCCCATCTCCGTCTTCTCTCCATCCAACACCTTCCTCTTATCTTGTCCTACTCTCAATTTCGACCCATCACCAAATTCTACATTAGATTTCGAAACGATAGGTGAGACAGTAGTTGCGAGAGGAAGAGTCTTTCCTGCTAATCGGGAAGAATAACTGATCGGGTCTATTCCGAGTAAAGAGGGTATAGAAGGTGGTTGATCCGTAGGTACATAAGGAGCTAAATGTTTCTGTACAGTAAGTTCTGGTACATGCTACTTTAATGAATAACAATGCGACGTCGAGTGTACATGAGAAGCGGGATAGAGTATTTGAGAGGATTAGCTTGAAGTGATGAGGGTAAGGATTGAAAGGAGAAGTGGGAGGAGATACTGACTTTGATTTGTCGGGAGAGGGAACGGTATACGTCTAACGTTGGTTGAGTAGTGGACATCTCGCGACTTTCTTCGACCGACCAATATCAGATTATTGATGATACACCCGGTCACCTGAAGTGAGATAGGAAAGGGGAAGAGCGAAAAGACAGGGGAAACCACTGCCAATGGAGTTTTTCTTCAATCGCCCAATGAGAATTGTGGGACCCCGCGTGGAATCCTCTTCTTTTTCACGAGACTGTAACGACGTTGAGCAAATATGTAACAACGCATAGACGACAACATGAAGATAGGGCAGAGTGCTAGTCAATCCGAAAGCAACACGATGCATCTCGGTGCTCGTTACAGACAAATTTTCTCCACAGTCCCATACCATATCTAAAACAAACATACAAAAAGTTTCCGATGATTACCTCCGATACAAGAACTAAGAGCACAACGATACGGTAACACGGAGTTGGTACAATGACAATGGGATGGATTGAGAGTAATTTGACCATGACCCAAAAAGGAGAAGACAAAGACGACAAGATCATGTTTTTGATGAGTTATTGTTATGTCGATATGATAGAATACTTCTGTATTGATTCAATAACGTAGTCGACGGTACGATGATTGGTCGTTGATACAAAACATAGATGTTGAAAAAATAATTTAATGTCAACTGGCCAAACTTTGACCTGGTCTCCATTCTTCCCCTATAGAACCGACAAACTGACCCTGTGTTGGATGGGGGGGATGACCATGATGTTCCCATCCTTGAACATGACCATTCCATTGACCACCTCCAGCATTTTCTTGAACAGGACCACTCGTCGTTGGACCAGAAGTCGAATGTTGTGAAGGATTAAATTGATTCTGACCATCTTGAGGACCGTTCTGGTTTGAACTGACTTGTGAAATTGCAGTGGAAGGTATTTCAGGTCGAGTAGGTAATAATCTACTTTGTGCACTTGAACCCCAAGAATAACTTTGTTGTCCTGCTGCATGAGGTGGAGGTGCTGGATAACCAGGCATAGATTGACTAGCACCATAAAAATCGGCAAAAGCACCAGGAGCTGTAGAAGGTGGTTGATATGAATATCCTCCTTGATGGATATTCGGTTTAACATCATAACCTTGTCCAGAAGGTCCTGGATAATATATTTGTTGTGATGTTCTTCTAGCGTGTTCTTGCATTTGTCCTGAAGTTTGACGTGGGGAAGCGTTGGGAGGACCGAAAGCTTCATATCTTCTGGAACTACTTTGTGGACGTAATGGACCAGAGATAGGATTGGGAGGTGACATTCCAGATTGGATCGAACTTGAAGATCCCGGTCTTCCACCAGGAGGATACATATTTTGATCCATATATCCCCCACCGTATTGTCCTCCGGAAGGTGGCATGGGAATGGGCATGGGTACGGTTACAGAACGATGTCGCTGAGATGGAGATTGCATGGGGACGGGGGCACTGTATGGATCATACATGTCGCCAGGGGGGAAGGAGGAATGCATGGAGATGGTAGAGACGGGTGATTGAGGCGAACTTGGTTCTTCGGGTTCACCACTTAGCGTCAGCCATTTCCCCTTCAACGATCCAACAGGAGGAAAATAGACAGGATAATTGATGGGATTATCACGAGGGGTGAGAGATGAACTCACCGATATCGTGGTACACCGTCAGGTCCCACTTCGATCATTGGGGGAAATCGAAAATTTTGCTTATGCAAATACTCGGGCGAAATCTCGAGCGCGGCAAGTTCAGGGATACTAGATGGGCAACGTAATTTCCCAGCCAAAACGTCTTCGCAGGTGTAGTACGAGATCATATGTTGAGCGAAACCGTTGACAGTGACTGACATTGTCTGAACGTCAGCAAATTACCCTGATGACGTACACGAAAGCATAAGATGAACTAACCTTTTTAACCAGTCCTCCTTCTTTGAATTTATGACTGTTGGTCAAACTCCCCACGAGTTGACGTTCTCGATGACGAGACATGCCTTGAGCGTCGGAAGCACTTCGATTTCGATTCAAAGCACCTTGTCCTAATGGTGGCATTGCTTCTCCGGGGGCATATTGCGGTGGTGTGGACATTTGATTTGGGTCATATCTTGCTACCTGACCCGGGGTACCCGCAGGAGAGGTCTGAGAGGGGGATGTAGAGTTGGCATTGTTTGACATGGGTGTTGGAGGAGGGTTTGCACGTTTGTCCGTTTCACGATACACCTGAGCATTAGTCATCACTTCCACTGTTTGAGTAAGGACTTGAGCAATGGGTGACGCGTAACGGAATCATGGTTTGGACGACCGGACAATGACCAGAAGCGGGAGATGAGATGAGACGTCACTGATATACGATCGACGATCGTCTGTTGACGCTAAAGTGGGGTGATAAGAGACAATTATAAAACCCAAAAGCTCACCAAGAAATTGCCCAATATCCTACTTGGACTCCATATCAAACCATCAGTCCATCGTTTGATCCCACTTTCATGTTCGTCAAACACAAACACCGCGCCAGATTGTACCATCCCTCGTTCACGTTCTATCAATCGACGAGTGACCCGAGGGATCATTCCCCGTCTGGCTGCTTCGAAAACGAGCAACGCGTCGAAAGTCGTTTCTATGTATCCTCGAAAAGGTGGATCCAGATGGGGTGGAGGTGGTGATTGTTGTGTCATGGTGAACAGAGGGGTGTTTTGATTTGATGGTTGGTTCTGATGAGGATGTGAAGATGACTGTGAGATCTTGATAGATGGACGAATCTGTGAACAGACTAAAGTCGGAGTGTAAAGGTTAAAGTGTTTCAAGGTGAAGCGTTTGAATGTAAGAGAAACAAGGAGTCAAGAGAGCAAGAGAGTAGTACTTGGATGAGGGGCAGGAGGAAAGAAGGTCCGAGCGAGATCAAGTCAGGGTGGAGGTAAAACCGAGGTACCGAGCGAACCGGGTGGAAAGTTGAAAGAAAAGTGATGAAGAATGATTGGTAGATTGGAAATACGAATGAGAAGTGTAAAGTGAACGAGTCGATTGTAAGGAGAAGAGAGCAAAAAGGGTCAGCTTGGATCCATTGTGAACAAGTTTTCGATGTGGAAAGATAGGAGTGATCTGCGACATGTGTACAAACGACCGTATGAGTGGAGGGTTGTGACTTGTGACGGATGATTGAGTCAAAGGGGTGACCAAAAGTCACAAAGGGGCGTCGATCAAAGGAAGAAGAAGAAAGTCGTCAAGGAGATTGTCACATCTTCACTCACCGATAACCTGTCAAAACGTTCCAGAATTTCAAACGCCTTGCGGTTCTCAGAATGACGGAAGCCGAGATGACAAAACCCGGATCGACGTTACGAGTCGACGATATTTGATTATCGGTTGTAATGATTGGTCGACTATGTGATTAGCGAGTGGACGAGAACTTTGAAGAGATAATCCGAAGTAGGTCAAGAAGAGTTTTGGGTTTTCACTGAATGTCCGATCTACTACTGAAAGATACTAAAGAGGTCAGGGGAAAAGTGGAGGGAGGATGCTGTGATTCTCTCGCCACTCCTAACTTGCATAATGGCAGACGCGAGGGTCTGTGGGTATTCTAATCCGATGGGTCACGTGGGACAAGAAGCACGCAACAACCTACGTATCGTAATTGACATTTACCTGTAGTCAAGGAAGGAAGAAAGGAGAAGAGAGCTGATCCGGGCATTCACCCAGCCACTCACCCTATGTTTCTAGATGACTTGCATCCGTTCTGAACTCGTATGGGAGAATTTCCAAGACCGAGCGGATGCTTTTGATCCGTTTAATTCTGATTGTCACCCCTCGGACTGGGCAACTGTCTGTCCAAGAGCCAGAGGGCAAAGACGCGCGTGGGGGAGAGGAAAAGAAGGCCGGTGTACGGTGTGGATTGTGTGCGTGCGACGAGCGACAATCGCCGAGATGAATGACCCTAAGAGATGTGTGTGCCGTAATAATGAGGGCGTCGACGAATGACTCGCTTGATTCCCTCTGGTCGGGTGCAGATCGTGATAGAGATAGATCGTTCCGGCGTATCCGGCGTACAGTGAACGGTGTTTCTATGCGGGGCGTTGAATCTGAGACTCTCGGTCTCTGAGAGATTGGTTCAATTGAGGATGAAGAAGTATGACAATCCTGATATTCTTAGAAACGAACCAAAATTTCTGCTGATGATCAGCATCCCCCTCCACTCTACAACCAAATCGACGATCGATGACTGGTCCACTCGCAGTGAAAGTGAGCGAGCAAGCCAGCGATGAAGACAAAGATGCCGCAATGGCGATGATGAAAGAGTTTGATTGAGAAAGGATGACGACTCTCTCTGTGTGCCCATCGGACGGTGTTTATCATTCGAAGTAGAACTTCGGCCAAGTCCCAGGGAGAATAAGCGGCGGTGTGTGGGATTGGGAACTCGACTCAATGGAGCACCGCACAACAGGAGGACGAATACTCTCTGAACGTCTCCTCTCCGCCGAAAGCCACATATGGAGTTGATAAAACCGAGACCGGATCCTTGGCAGGTATCTCTCCCACATCTCCTTCTCCTCTCCCCAGCTCCTCGCTTGCTTCTTCCCACGTCCTCACCGAGGTCTCCCCCGCAACGCCGCGAAGACATGGTCAGGAGGAAAGACGCCTCTATCACTGCCACAAGCCTTTTCCAGACCCGTGTGCAAACAGGGACGACGCTAAACTGAAAACGGTAATTTCCTTCCACATGTCGGAGAGTTTTTTTCCCTTCTTTTCCCTATCTCTTCTCACCCTCCTGTTCCCCTGGGTTCACGATCGACGGACAGGAACGTGAGAAGAGAGGAAGATAATTCGATCGCAGGTAGAACTCCCGACGGAAGTCAGGAAACATAGATCTCTTTGCATGCCGTTTCGGCCAAGGTAAGAAAGAACACAGGACATAGATAGGGGGGAAATTTGGCGTGTGTGGCGTTTGTTCAAAAACGTATTGGAAAGAAAGGGGAAGGGGCACGGACGTGTGCACCGGCATAACGGAGTTCGGGCCGTGTGAACCGTTCGGAAAAGCACAAACGATTAAAGCTTGGATAGGAACATGTCTCCGTATCAACGGTAACTTGATCAACCGGAGGTGGAGGTCGTTGTCATGTTTATCCAAGAAACGTGGACACGAAGTTTCCACATGATTAAGCGACACGGGGTTGTGTTAAAGTTAAATGTCTCGGAGACAAGAACAAGTATGTGACACATTTAGAAAAAGCGAGACAAAAGGAGGAACGTACTTCCTAAAAAAAGAACAAGAGAACAAACGCTCACCTTGTTTATCAAGCCAACTAACCGTCCAGCGATCTCACTACAATCCTTCTAGGTCTTCTATATTCTAGTTGACAACGAAAAGCTCTTGACTTTCGAGATATAACAGTCAGTCGGAGTTGGAATCGGAATCGGATATTCGGAAGCTGAACGATGAACAAAATTCGTGGTCGAATAAACATATCATCAACGCCCGTCTTACTTATCTTCTAAAAACATTCTCCTCACTCTCACGTTCTCACAACCCCGTGTCCCTTCTCCTCAACTTCCATTCAACCTGACTAACCGTCGATCTCATCCCGTGGTAAACTAGACATTTTCAAAAGAAAGGGTGAAAGGACAGATGTCATCTTTCCCACGCCTTCGAAGTGTAAGCCGACAAGAGGGTGACCCCTCTCGAAATGACCTATTTCTCGACACGGGTGAAAGGATGAATGGTTAGTCGCTGATGTCTTTCTCACGCATCATGGTATGGAGTTCACGGGGTCAGAAAGGAGACGTGGGAGGATTATCGGGTTTTCTAAGGAGCCAGGGATGTGGAGAGTATTTCGGGATGATCTACAAGATCGACAAGGGGGTGTTTTGTCTCGGTCGTCGGCGGCTTCGGCGGCTGGCCAGACGGGTTGGACAGGGGAAAGGATGGTTTAGGATCGACATATTCGCGCGTTCGGCTCGACCATATGGGAAACCGGAAGGAAGTAGATTGAACGAAGGAGGTTTACAATGTTGGTTCTTTTTCGATAAAGACGGAGTTACAAATTGTGAGAATATCAAGGAAACAGGAAAGATGGAGAATCAAAGTCGACTTCTCAGCTTCCCACATGTTTCTGGATAGCCGAGAGGATGGGACGGAGATGTGGTTTGGATCAGTTTATCTGAGGGGAGAAAAGCTCAGCGACACGGTATCTCTCAGATTACCTCTTGGCCAGACCGACATGGACCTCAGGGGTGATGACACTTGACACCATCAACGTCCACGAAGTCGTCGATGAGTTACTGTCAGCGCAGATGTGAGAAAGTTGTATCCCGACGATCAGATACTTTATATGGTGATTCGTGAGTTGTAGTGACAGATCAACATACTTACATGCTATGTTACAAACTCCAAATAAAACGCCTATTTCGTGCTTTTGTCTTCCGACCTCACACCAGCAAGCCACTTTGTTTCGAATGAATGTCCGAGCCTCTGACGTTCTCCAGCCCGAGCATAGGAGGATAGACTCTTCCTTCCTCCGGTAGTGTAGTGCCGTCAGGGTGAACGGTGTAAGAGTGTCCCAAGTACGAGCATGTTGAAGGAAGTGGTAGGTATTCGATCGTCTGAAACCTCAATCATATGAAGGTCCCAAGTAGCCACTTCGAGGGTGAGTGGTAGAGACGGAGTTTGACCCAGAGGATAACCCCGCAGAGGCAGTCTCATGTGGCAGCCGGTGACGTGGCATGATGTGAATTCCTTATCACTGATCATTCACGAGTCAAACGCGATCGCCTCCTTTGTCCAAAAAAAGGTAAGGGGCGCGTACCCTAATGTATCATCTTTTGAACATCTTCATCACTACAAGTAGCTTGTCTACTCTCCTTACTCTACACAATTGATCAAATGGCATCATCAGAAGTATCAAGAGCATCTTCAGAACTTCCCTCTCTTTCTGTCTTCTCTCACACCGCTGGAACATCCACCATCTCCTCTATGCCTGCTAGTCCCACTCCCCTGCCCGATTACCCCCCAGCCGAGGGAGACATCAAGGTGGATGTCAAGGTAGATGATGAGCATGAAGTTCAGGTGAAGGAGATAGAAGAGGAAATGAACGATGCAGGTGATCCTCAGGTGAGTAAAGATTCATCACTCACTCTTGTCTTATCAATCTCGCTGAAAGACATCTGTCTGTCTGTAAGAAAGTGACGTGAGATCTTGATTTCTTTTTTTGAATGACTGTCGTCGTGTACCTATACCTTTACAAAAATCCTACCTTTGGACTCATGCCCTCGATCAATCTGTCTTCGTGACAATATATGCTGTCTTCTTAGACAGTATATGAGCGCTTTTGCTTTATGTCAGGTTGAATGATTATTCATGCTCTTGGGTTAATTTGCTGACATTATCTTTCCTTTGTTCTACCAATTTGACATGACACTTCCCTTCACATTTGATCTACCCATATGTCCCCTACCATCCTGCACCATCAATATACATCTCCATACCATCTCGATTTACTGTCTATGAAACAGGCTGCTGCCCGTGCCGCACGATTGTCATTCTTGCTGGACAAATCGACCATCTACGCCAAGATCATCGGCGATCGTATGGAGAGACAACAAATCGAGAAGCGAAAAGCTGAACAACGAGCCGAAGTACGCAAAGCAAACAAAGAGAAGAAAGTAGAAGGAACTGCCCAAAAGCAGGGTCTGCGAAATAAGCCTAAGGCTGAGGAAGAGGATAAGGAAAAAGATTCAAAGAAACGTAGACGGAAAAATGAAGTGACTTTACCAGAGAAAAAAGCCAAGCTGGAGGAGAATGGTGATGTTGGAGATGAAAATGAAAACAAAGAGGAAGTTGAAGTCGTCGCGGAGGCTGAAGGGAACGGCGAGATCAAGCAGGAGAATGGAGATAACGAGGAGGAAGGCTTACAGGATGATGAAGTTCAATATTCTTTCGCTCAGCCTGCACTGGTCACTGGTGCCAAACTCCGAGATTATCAATTAGCAGGCGTTCAATGGATGATCAGTCTTTACGAAAACGGTCTTAATGGTATTTTGGCTGATGAGATGGGTTTAGGCAAGGTGAGTCCTCTCGAGAGCATTTACCTGACACTGATCATGCAGACACTTCAAACCATATCATTTCTCGCGCATCTCCGATCTAAAGGCACATGGGGCCCCTTCCTTGTCGTCTGTCCCTTGTCCGTGCTCAACAATTGGATCATGGAATTCGAAAAGTTCACGCCTGACATTCCCGTTCTCATGTACCACGGCCCTCCCGAACATCGTGCTCATCTCAGACAAACTCGACTCCAAGCCCCGACCTCTGCAGGCGCCGGAAACTTACGCAAAGGGCGTAAAGGGCGACAATCTACAGGCGGCTCGGGCAACACAACAGCGACATTTCCTATCGTAGTGACGACCTATGAAATGTGTATGAAAGACCGACAATTCCTCAGCGGCTTCATGTGGAAATTCATCGTTGTGGATGAAGGTCATCGATTGAAGAATCTGGATTGTAAACTTATTCGAGAGCTCAAATCATATACCTCCGCAAACAGAATGATCCTCACCGGTACACCATTGCACAATAACCTCGCTGAACTCTGGTCACTTCTCAATTTCATTCTCCCAGACATATTCGATGATTTGGATAGTTTTCAACAATGGTTCAATTTTGACGATATGAATGCCAATGGTAACGACTCTGAGGCGGGTTTGTTGAACAAATCTCATGTCGTCGCTTCTCTTCACGCCATCTTGAAACCTTTCCTTCTGCGACGACTCAAGATGGACGTGGAGAAGGAGCTTCCCCCAAAGAAAGAATATCTACTCTACGCCCCATTGACCTTGCAGCAGAAGGAAATATATCAAGCTATTGTGAATCGACAAATTCGGCAATTTTTGGTTGACAAGAAGGTGAAAGATGAGGGAGAAGACCCCGAAGAACCGGAAATCGAAGAAGTGACATTGAGCAATGGAAGAAGGAAGAAAGACCGTATCAATTACCATATCGAGGAAAATGATTCGAAGTACATTCGAGACTTAGAACGTGGTGTCTTAACAGAGCCGGCCGGAGTCATGGAAAAGACACCTGCTCAAGTTGGGAGAGATTGGGCCGTCAAACAAGCTAGTACGTCATCCAACAACCTGATTCCCGTTTCTATGGCTGACATACAGCTAAACACGTCAACAATATGCGGTTGCAAAACCTCGTCATGCAACTGCGTAAAATCTCATCACATCCTTTCTTGTTCGATTGGCCTGTGGACGATAACAACGAGTTGGTCGTGAATGAAGATTTGGTCAATGCGTCGGGTAAAATGTTGTTACTCAATCGTCTACTCGATGAGCTCTTCAAGACAGGCCACAAAGTGTTGTTGTTCTCCCAATTCACCACCATGCTCGATGTCATTGAAGATTGGGCGACTCTTTATAAAGGATGGGAAGTGTGTCGGATAGACGGTAGTACTTCGCAACAGTCACGAAGGGAACAGATGGAGGCGTTTAATAATGGTGGAGATGAAGGGTGCAAATTGTTCCTGCTCAGTACCAGAGCTGGAGGATTAGGTGTGAATTTGGTTGCTGCTGAGTGAGTCTTCTGTTGTCTTTTCCTTTCCTCACATACCACCCCAGTCTAGTCTACTTCTACCCTTCTGATATCGGACGGATCATTCTCGTCTAACCTTGACTGGAGCTCTCGCACGAAAAGTGTCAATGGTGTCGCTGACATTGCAGTACTGTCATCTTCTTCGATCAAGATTGGAGTGAGCTTCCGCGATTGTCTTTCCACAAAAGCTGATGACCAGATCCTCAGATGGATCTACAAGCTCAAGATCGAGCACATCGTATCGGTCAAACTCGACCCGTACTCATATTCCGTCTAGTCTCCGCCGGAACGATCGAAACGAAGATTCTCCAAAAAGCAGGAAGTAAGCGAAAACTCGAAGCGCTCGTCATTTCTCAAGGTAAATTCGGTCGTGTGGTAGATGAGAATGGTCGAGTTTTACTCGGTCGGGCGAAGAACAAGACGGAAAGTGTGTCAGATATGGCCAAAGCTCTTTTGGCCTTGGAAGGGGAGGAAATAAACGTTGCTTCAGCGGATGATAAGATCATCTCGTGAGTGACTTTGATCATGGTGACGTAGAAGGAGCTGATCAAGTAGGGATGAAGATTTAGATATATTGTTGGATAGAAGTGCGGCGGCTTTCGCTAGGGAGAAAGGATGGTCTGCAGGGTTAGGCCAAGGTGATAAACGTGCTGAGCAGATCAAGAAAGGAGAAAGGACGGCGTTCGAGGTATGTGACCTGTGTCTTCTCTGATTCCATCTTTATTCTGTTATGGCCATTGCCATTTCCGCTTTTTCTGTCTACCAAATGCGTTTTCGGATGGGGAGAGAATGATGTGTTTGAGAGAGAGAGAGAGGTGGAAATCGTGATGCAGAACTGACACGAAAGGTATTCGTTCCTGCGAAAGACGACGCGGCGGATGGATTGGCTCAGATGTTTGGGGGTGATGAAGAACAAGAAGAGCAGTGAGAGTCCAAAATCATTCCAATCGATAGAGATATATCGTATCATATACCCTATCCTCACATTATCCCATATTTTGACTTTTGACCTTCCATCGTCGTTGTGAATTTTACTCGTCTGTAGTCTTGATGCACTCGTGTAGATTATTGTCGCGATTGTGAATTGGGATCAGAGCAGCGAGAAATCAGACATGCGATTCGTGAGGGTATGTATGACCAGAGTACATGTACTCCGTATCTTGATTTCTCATCTTGGTCACATTTGACCATCCTCTTCAACACGTCTTCTCACTGTTGGTCTTTTTATCATTGGCTTACACTACATTTACTGTTGGATCATTCATTGCTGAAGTGGTTTTTACTCGTTCATGACCTGTGGTACTGTCAAAAACTATGTATGGAGTGGAGATACGAGCTCGATCAAAGAACTTATACTCTATGACTACTCATAGAACACATCATCTGCATGATGGGTTTCTCTCTACCGTGATAAATTATCTCAAACTCGACCATTACACACGATATGATCATTGTACCATTCGATCTGCGTACCCATGTGATGAAACCGCACAAAGTAAACCATTCATCGAAATTCAAATATATCATAGAGTTTCCTGAAGATGTGAAGAATCAGTGGTCCATGTGAAACTTTTGGAAACGGTTCTCTGACTATATGATGTCCTTCGAGACTCGAACTTGTCCCTAAAATCCCCAGTCGTAAACATTATGACGAGGTTTCAGCAGCACGCTCCGCACCCAAGAGGACTCTTCCCATTTTTCGAAATCCCTCGCTTTGTTCTTAGACCGTTCAAAGTCTACCAAGCGCAGTTGTATCTCGAAAGGGTTCCACTGTTTTGTCGACTTCTCAGCAAGATATTCTTCTACCGTTTCGTATGCATGACAGGGAGGGTCAACCAACAGTACATGTTTGTGTTTGACGGAATCTTGGATAATTCCATGTTGAAATAGAGTACGATAGAGTCTTACGATCTCCTTCCTTAATGCAGTCAGTAATCGTCCGAAATAAACTCATTCCATGTCTTTTCCAAAATGATAAAAAAGTCGTTTTGATTAGCTCATCGACTGGTATCATCGGTATTGATGGTATGAAGGGGGTAAAATGTGATCTGGGAAGGAAGGGACTATGAATTTCTTGACAAAACACTTACTCGTGAAATTTCTTCTGCCATTGGAATGCCGGTGAACGATCAGAAACTGACAATCCGAGTCGATCAAGAACTAGAATGTAGATTGACTGAGAATCGGAGTCATTTTTTTCAACAGACTTTGACGCCATGCTGAATGCCCCAGGCCTGGAATATCGCTTCACCGCTCCGCAGAAAACCCCATAGCATCGGGGTACCACGCTACCTTGAAGAGGCTTGAGAGCCGTTTGATACATCTTGGCTTCATGTAGGAATACCTCCTTTGCTTGAGCTGGCGCGTATCGTTTGGAAAGTGTGGGCATGCAGATCTTGATGGCCACGCGGATGGGAGTCGTTCTGAGGCCGGGAGGGATGACAGTCACGTTGTTGCCCTTTTCATGAACCATGTTATTGAATTTGGGGTTTGATTCATTATCTTTCTGCCAACCCCATAAATCTCCTCCGAAAACATCGCCAAAGTGACCTGAGCCGACCTCAGGCGTAGACGTCAGACGGATGGACAATTGACGAGGTCCGATGTCTGACGTGGAATCCGAGATGAAAGAAAGAGTCGAGTTAGGTGATCCCAATTGTATTTCAGTCTGCGTGATCGGGTCTATGGCTTTCAGGACGAGGTCGGTAGTGTCAAGAGTCACGTTGCCATTGCTGAGGTGGAGTTGAGGAGGAGCAGGCGATGTTCCGGTCGAGTTCTTCTGCAACGGCTCACAAGTGACTTTTTCCTTTGAGAGGGGACAGATGGTGAGAGCGACAAAGGTGCTGAAGAATGTAGGCGAATATTCATCGAGCAAGGAAGTAGACTTGATGTCCATGATGGTGGAAGTCGTCGGTGTGATGTGAACGATTGGGTTCGAGCTTTTGGCTTTGCTTGGAGGTGACGATGACCCAGCCATGACGATATTTTCAATCGACTTGTTGAGAACTTCGCATGTTATCTCGTCAGCCGGGGCGTCCGCAGGGCCTTCTGCCTTGAAAGAAGAGTGTTCCAAATCCACGGAGACTTCCAATCCCTCAGCAGCCTTCGGATGACGGACGGATACTTCTGACGAACGCTGTCGGTTTGTCTTGGCCGAATCACGGTTGACAATGTCGGACACCGAAATTGAATTGTCATTTTCTCGGACAAAAAGAAGCAAATGATTTGGCGCCATGAGCACAACTCTCCGGCATTCGGCATCGCAAGTTGTGTCAAGAACCTATGGACGTCAGCCAGCTGGCATCAGAGGAATAGGGAGGACGCACCACATGAAGATATATCAGAGCTGGAGAAGATTGACAAGAAAAAGGCCTGGAACGACATTCATCATTCAATTCTTCTTCTTGCCCGCGGCATGTGATGGACAGGCCATCGGGCTTTTGTACCAGATCGACGATGGATTCGAGGACCTCATCGCCTTGGTAATGTGATAGGCAGATCGTTGCGAAGATATCTCTTTCATATTTTGGGTCTTCTCCGCGGCAGACCAGTTGAGTGATGCTATTTCCGAATGAGGTACGAATATAGTTAGGCCGTAATCGGTCCACTCGCATCTGTCCTGCACCATTCAAATTCCGGTTGTTTGGCAGTAAAAAGTCGATGACGTCGTGACAGAGCCCGAGGTTTGTCTTGCGAGTACGGGGAAAGTCCTCAACAGAGGGCACGTCGAGGGCAAGATGATCGAGGAGTTCGATATGCAGATTTCTCAACAGATGAGGGGCGAAACGAAATTTGGTGGTCGTGGGATATGTCGCCCGATGCATTCCTCCCATGGCCAGATCTATGTCAATCACGAAGTCGGTAAGGCAAGTCTCCGGGTCTAGTGTTAGAAGCTGCTGGATGGGAGACATCATCTTTGGCTGACGAGATGAAATGACTTTTACTGAACCGTGAGAGAAAAAGAAGAGAAAAAGTTTAGGTGTTTAAATGAACGCTTCATATGAAACGTCCAATATATTCCCCCTATCTTTGATCATCAAGGCTCATCTTCACATTCTCCTCTCCTCAGGGCGGTCCATATTGTGATCTGTTTCAGTTTCTGAACCCTTCGTTTCGATACTCATCGTACAGGGACAGGTAGAATCATCTTTTCCAAAAGGGGCAGTGGTGATCGCATCGATAGGGTGCAGTGATGGCGGATGGGGAGTGATGATGATCAAAGATAACAGGACGAAGCGAAGGGTAGTCGAAGAAAGGGAGCAGAGATGACGTGAGGTGACCATTTGAGACGGGAGCTCATCATGGCGGTTTCTGGGAGAATACCAACCCGACTCTGCTATCGTCCTCTTCCTTGATGTTCATTGTCACCAACCTCTCTGATCTCCTCGATCTTTGTCCCAGATGGCATTCCATATTTCTCACCAGATTCTCGCGTTTTGGAGTCGGTGATTCTTGCTTAATTTCCATTTGCCAGCCTTTGGTCTCCAGATTCTTCCTCTTATTCGGGCTGTTATTGTGTCCCCTGGGGTGGGGTCTCAGCTTTGCGTACACCGCACTGAGACTTTTCCATCTTTTCTCGTGGTCTCGAATCAGATCATCTTTCATAGCTTCCCAGTGACGATCGGATAGGGAGACGAGAAGGGTGACATATTCCAATTCTTCTTTGAGGCGTCGGACTTCCGCTCGTTCTATTTTGCTCGAAGTGTGTTTACGGTATAGACGTGGAGTTTCAAGGATGAATCCGACGTGAGATAGAGATCGGTGGCGCATGATATGACGTAAAGAGTCGACTCCTATTGTACCGCTTCCTATCAGCTCATCTCACACTACATTCAGGTAGGCGTCGAAAGGGAGGTGGCCAGTCATGGCATGGACGATAGTGTGGGAGGCGGTCCTTGATTTATGCAAATAAGAAAAGAGGATGTGTTCCAGCTTACCTTCCGATTCTGGCTGATCAGCAAACATCCATTGAGGGTGTTCATCCGTCAGGTGATATCACGAAAACCACTCAGCTCACCTGGAATGTACATCCTTCCCTGTACCATGTGGATAGACCGCTTCACTGACATGAACACATACGACGTTCTCCGCTCCCAACACATCTTCCATATCCGCGAAGAATCTTGCTAAACCAGAATCACTGGACAAATCGTAATTCCTGACATGTACATGACATAGATCAACGCAGAATTTCAATCGGCTCCGGTCCTTGATAAGATCCCGAACGTATCGAAGTTCAGCGAATGAAGTACCGATGACCGTGCCGGTCATTTGTCGACATGCCTCCAAATCAGCTCATATTTATTGAACATCTACACTTTCACCCTCTCGTTGCGATGTAGGTTGCATGACATGTAAGGGAGGAAGAACGAAAAACCAACCATGGTCTCAAGAACGAGTATAACGTCAGGACAGGACGCATGTAATTTGTCTATGTTGGCAGCTATCTGTCGTAGATGTTTTTCTCTGGAATCGTAATGTCCAAAACCGGGACTGCAGCTCAGCTATCTCCAAACCGTCGGCCATCCATTATTGCCACGCACAGGTCTGTAGGAGCATCATGTATATGAGAGGAAGGGTAGGAGATACACGTACTGAAGGACGAGATATTTCATACCAGACAAAAGGACAAGTCTCATTTCTCTCGCTATGCTGGTTAAACTGAGGTTGGTACCGTCTTTCTGTTCCCTGGTGCGTCAGCGTCTTCTCCCTTTTGGTGTGGTAAATTTCAATTACACGATGTCCAGTATCCAATACAGGAAGAGGAACTCACGGATGCGCAAGATTCTGAATATGAGAAGCATGTGGGAAGAGGTAGTTCCTGATCTGTGGGTCTGTCTATCAGCTGAGACTTCGAAATCGTAAGAGAACGAAAGGCTAAAGTAAATACCAAATGTCAGGTAGAAGAATATTCCGGAGGTACTGCATAAACCATGAGGAAGGGAAGAAGCAGGTCAGGCAGTGGAGAAGGTAAACTCTCACTCACCTGTTTCTGACAACTTTGACAAAGCTCCCCAAAAACCTTCCATGTCATTCTCTCCCCAATGATTCCCTTCCCCAACTCTCTTTTTAGGACAAACACAATGAAATCCCATCGCTCTCGCTCCAACATCCTGCATACGATTCAAGATCCCAGATTTGGGTCCGCGAGAGGTAGTGGTACTTCCTATCCTCACTTGTCTATCTGATATGGTGTCAAGCACGGCTAAAGCCTTTTTGATAGGACCTCCAACGATCAGACTTGACGTATTTTGAGAGCTCGTCTCAGAAGGGAGAACCGGGTACAATTCATTCAAATTCAGCTGGAATGGCTTGTGTCTTGATGATGGGGAGGAAGAGGAGGGAGTTTGCGATGATGAACCTGTGATAGTTTTTGGGCTCCAAGCTCGGTATGATTCGGGAGTAAATGTAGAGTACGAGCTACTAAGATCGATAGATAGAGGTGATTGCCTCCCATCGAAAGTGATTGAGTGTGACGGGGAGGTGATAGGGTCGAGTTTGATTGAGATAGAAGGAGATGTAGAGGTTGAATGTGAGCTTGATGTGTTGAATACACTCCTGCCCGAGAGATCAATCTTGGGTCCAAAGACGTCTTCCTCGACATCCTTCAAAATGGAAAACTTATTATCTGAAGTCAATCCCTCCTTACCACCCTTCGATGCGGGCCTCTTAATGTTCTGTCATCAGTAATTGTTCCCATCCAATCGCACTTACCTTAGTCCGTCTCCTGCTTCTCATCGCTGGGTAGCCAGAGCTTCTGGGTAGTGGTTTGACTGAAGTGCGAGGATCGTCCCACGAATTCGACCTTTTCTGAGATGAGTCAGCATGAGGCATGTTCAAGGACGATGACTTACTTGTGTTGTGAAAAAAGGTGAATCGCCCATTCTCTTGAGAAGCCTGAGCATTCGTAGATGCTTCGTTTTAGGTGACAATTTGTTCTTTACCGATGAGGGCGTCTGGGGTTGTTCATAAGTACAAGAATATTTTCTTGGCGGGGTGATTGACTCTGGCGTAGGATAAGGCATGATACGCGACATAACGACTTGATTAGCCAACTGAGTCACTGTCAGATATGTCGTATGAATATGAATATAAGTATGAGTATGAGTATGAGTGTGTATTTAATCTGAAGAGTACTTAGTGTGCAAGAAATAGATGAGTAGAGTCAAAGAAAGTTTTCCACTTTTAGTGCAGGGAAGAATTAGCAGCTCGGATGTGATTTTGTACCTGTCTCGAATGATCAAAGGATGTCCAGAAGGTATCCCCTAAGAACAACCTGAAAGTGGACGCGTGCTGTAAGTACATAAGGGATAGATGAGTTAGTAAGTCGAGTAACACCCCAGATCACATGCTATTACCTACCCGACCATAACCTCATGATATCAAGTCCGCATACCTCCTATCCTTCCATCATCCGCTTCCCCTCTTGTCTCCTGATTAGACACGCCCATTTCTGGAACCTCCCCCACCATGAACCCTGATAACGGTATTGAGACTTGCTGAGGTGTCGGGGCACTGACCTGAAAGGATGGAATGACCTGGGCGCTATCGATGGACGGCCGACTACCCTCTCGATCTTGTATCGTATTATCGTCTGATTGTGAAGGTGAACGGTGTTTGTCTTCAGAACCGAGATGCGAATTCTTGTTCTTCTTCCCTGGTCCACGTCGGCGAAGGATAGCATCGTATTCGCAAACATCCTCGTTTCGACGTGAACAATGATGACATTTCGGACGTCCTCCGTCACATCTGTGAGAACGTCAGCCAGATATCAAGTATGATTGTGAAGAGATGACTTACTTGAGCTTTCTCGCACGACACATATGACATGCAATGACCGCCTTTTGATCAGGATTCTTAGACGGGGGCATGGGTAAAGACATGTGCGCCTTCTTGCGCTTACGATCAGGGGATGATCTCCTAGGAGGCGTAGGAAGCGCTGTCGGTAGAGAGGGTGGATCTACCGGTTGAAAGGATGGTAGTGGATGTGACTGTTGTTGCCAGATCTTATAATCCTCATTCGAATGTGATGGTTTTAACATTTCCAACGCCCAAGATCCTGGAGGTGCAGAGCAAGCCGATGTACCGGCAGATAGAGGACTGAGTCGAGAAGAAAGTGCTGATCGACGTGTTTGAGCGGAAGGTAATGCAGAGGGAAAAGGTAGTGGAGGTGAGGATTGCGACTGGCCGTGGACTCGGATCTTCAACACAGGAGGGAGATTATTTTGATTAGAGATTGAATCTGATTGAGTCGGATCAGCCTGGGTGGGTACTTGGACGACCGGTTGAGGTTCAAGTTGAGGTTGCGGTTGGGATTGAGTGGGAACTTGTGGTTGTGATTGGGTGAGGGGAATGGACGCTGATGTTGAAGATGTTCCCATGGAAAAATCGAAAGGGAAGACGGCCTTTGGAGCGTGAGTGGTGGCTGGCGTATGGTAAAAGTTGGAGAACCCCACAGTAGAATATACACCCTGGATCGGATCCCATTTCCATACGTCCTCCGGTAAAGCAGGTGCGACAAGATCGGGTGGAATATGAACTTGACTGAAATCTTGTAGCGCAGCCTCAAGAGCAAGATCTTGCATGGGTGTAGATGTGAGATTCTGTAGTTGAGCTTGTGATTGAAGAGCCGATTGCGTTTGAGAAAGCGTATGCGGGTTGTCGAGTAAATTATAAGAAGAAGAGGAAGAGGTCTGGGCTTGATCAAGATTAAGTTTTGCTTCGAGCAGCTGAGTGAAGCGGTCACCGGTTGCCAAGTTTACCATTGGATGAACGAACTCGTCACTAGGAAACAAGATCAGCGTTATTCTCCGTAAAAGTCTATAAAGGACGTAGGTTCCAGGAGAAAGACGATGATGAAGTGAAGCACTCACAAAATGGATGGTGCACTCTTCCTTTTCTGACCTTGCCACCAATCTTCTCCATCCGTAGGCAAGACGCCCTCGGGAAACAGCTGTGGCACCGATTTGCGCTGAAACCTTCCCATAGGTATGGTCGAATGAGAAGGCATTTCAGAGATGGACATCTGGGGCGCAGTGGAGTTGGAGGAAGACGGTCCGGGTGCCGATGATTGAGTGGGGAAGGCGGGGCCCGATGATGATGATGATGATGATGTGGGAAAAGTGGGAAGAGGAGGGAAGATTGGGAATTGAAAAGTGTTATAATTTTTGGTATTACTAGGTCCCGCCTGGAGTTGTTGAGAGAAAGAGGAATGTTCCATGATGTTGATCATGAACCCACCGAGGGCGTGTATGATATGAGAATAAAGATTGGGGTAGAAACGCGGGTTTGCGTCTCAAAGGTATTCAAACGTGGTTAGGGTCAAGGGGTGGGCGAAAGGCAAATTGTGATGCTAAAGATATTCGCTGTGTGGTTCCTTCATCCGCCGAGCGGTGAGGATAGTTGGTTACTCGTAATTTAAAAGTGGAGTGATTGTTTGATACCGCTTCGGTCTTCTCGGTGTGAAGTGGAAACGGATATGTTTGAGAAGAATAATAACGGCCGTTGTGGTCGGACGAAACGAAGATGATCAAAGGTCGGCTTTATGGATTTGAATCCTTATAATCTGGGCAGATCCTTAGAGACGAGGAGACATCGAAGGGTGACTGTTCCAAGGCGGTGTACAGGTGTATGTGACGTCGGCGATGTACCAGTACACGCCAAGTTAAAGACTAAGGCGATAAAGGTAAGTAAAAGATTAGATGAGCAAGGGAAAGAAACATGTCGGACTCGGAGGAGATGATGGGGGTTCACTCCGTTACTTCGGCGATTGACCATCCGATTACAAACGTCGCATGGCAGCACGCGGTGCATAAGTCACGGTTAAACTTTCACACGGACACGGATCACACGGAGCAACAGAGCAAACTCAGGCGAAGGAGCATTAATTGACACATGACAAAGAGGCGACGGCTTTTGAAAGAATGTCATAGCACAGCATATGTACAACAACTAACTTATCTCACCTCCACACTACTAATCTCTATCCTATGCAATTATCTTCTCCAACACCCCCATCACCTCTTTGATATCCGTTCCCCAGAAGCAAGTTTGAGAAAAAGGGCGATGCTTTGGCAAGGACGCGTGCAACGATCAAACGCCGGATGGCCGTGCAATTTCTGTCCAATGAAATATCAATCAACTTGCATCTTGAAACGTCCTCTTCACCCCCTGTCTATTCTTCTCCCACAACGTCGGGATCCTCTCCTTCGAGGTGTCCCTCCCTTCCTTCGTACTAGCTCCTTACGGCGATTGCTCGTCATGGTCTGGAACTTGAGAGGAAATTGATCCCTTCTTTCATATCCGTCGGTCGAGGCTTCGAGGGTGGGCCCATAACCTCTCGGTACTCCCGGACTCCGTATATAAAATTTATCGGACCATGAATGGAGACAGGATACCAAGACGTCCACTCCGGGCACCACCCTAGTCTCGTCCGGGCACCACCTGCCACACTCAGGGTATTCAGGCACGTACCATCGGAATTTCAGTAACGCCGACCACGCGACGGACATGAACTCGCCACTGATCGGGGTTTCAATAACGCCGACCTCCACCACAACGACGCGACATGTCTGCTCGCTACCTACCAACCTGTCCTCACCACCACTAATCTCTTTATCGTCATTTTACTGGTAAACTCACGCTCTTTTTCACACACACTGTCTCTACTCGTCTCAAGGATCATTTTGATACTCTTCTCACTCTTTTACGACTACTTTTCACCCACTTCTGGCCCTTCGCCTTCTCAACCTGCGCCCTCCTGACTACCACCCATCAAATTGCTATAACTTCTTACCGAGCAATCGTTGTATTCTCTCGTATTCTCGACGCTGTTCTACTGCTCTCTGCGAGTCTATGAGTACTCTTCTCATCCAAAAATGTAAAAATCTGACTTTTACAGGATCTCGTCATCATCATCACCCTCGCCACCCAACTTCTCTCGGTGAAAGACTTTTTTTGCTCTTCAAAAACACCTCTTCAGCCTTGGTCAATAACTCGACACTGTTCTCCTGTTGTTCCTGAGCTGTGAGTACTTGTTTTATCATCAGAAGTGAAATGCTGACTTCAATAGGCCTCCTCAACATCAAAATCCTCGCCACCACACCAAACTGCTCGAACAAACTTTTTTCCCGCGATAACACATATGCAGCGACACTGATCCCTGGTTCTTCCTGAGCTGTGAGTAGTTGTTTTACCATCAGAAGTGAAATGCTGACTTCAATAGGCCTACTGAACATCATCATCCTCGCCACCACACCAAACTGCTCGAACAAACTTTTGTTTGCTGTTCAACAACACATCTTCAGCCTTTGACAATAATTCGACACTGTTCGCCTGTTCTTCCTGAGCTGTGAGTACTTCTTTTATCGTCAGAAGTGACAATCTGACTTCCATAGGCCTGCTCAATATCAAATCCTCGCCACCGAACTCCTCTCGAAAAATTCTTTTTCCTGCGATAACACATATTCAGCCTCTATCGATAACTCGACGCTCTTCTCCTGGCCTCTGCGAGTCTGTGAGTACTCTTCTCATCGAAAAATGTAAAAATCTGACTTTTACAGGATCTCGTCATCATCATCATTTTCGCCACCGACATCCTGGCAAAAAAAAATTTAATTCTTCAACAACACCACCCCCGGCGTCGTAATTTGTCGACATGTATTCTGCTGGTCTCGGGCTACGAGTGAGTACCATTTTTACTGCATGAAGTAGTCATTCTGATGAGTTAGATGTCATCACCGATTCTTATCCAATCATCACCACCCTCATCACCAATTCTGGATCGTTTTTCACGGTCCCCTTCTATTAAATTCAGTCCTCATCACTCTCGGTCTCCTTCTATCATACCAGAGACTCAGCAACCTCGTGACCACGACTACGATGATGATGAACTCGATAACCTGCTAGCAAATTTAGAGCTCGATGTTCGCGAACCAATTGGCTTCGATCGTGTGGCTCACCACATCCACCCCCCCTTCGATCTTGAACCTCAACCAACCATGTCAGCAGCTCGACTTCATACCCAACAGGCTGCCATGACCCATACCGTGTGCATTGTCACCTTGCGAAGCAATGAACCTAAAGGCAAGCTCGAACTACAATGTGCTCATGGCGGGGATGGTCGGTCACATCGTTCTGATGACTTTGAAGATGTTAGAAAACGACCTCGTACTACCAAGCAAAACAACTGTCCCTTTTCTATCATATGGCGACGAGAGACGAAGAAGATTGCTCAAGAGGCCAACCGTGAACCCCTCTGGATCCCCTACATCATCGAAAATTCTCACACCCATGAACCTATCCCTCTCCTTCATTACTCTTTTATTCGACAGGCTAGCCGTTCTCCTGAGGTACTTCAGTTCATTAAAACCCTCCTCAACAGTCCTCACACTCTTCGTGGTATCGTTGCTGCCGTCCACCAACATTTCGGTGATAAAGTGTCTCTGACATCTCAAGATATTCAAAATATTCGAACTCGTCATGAGAAATTACTTCGACAAGGGCTTTCAGCAACTGAAGCAGCTGTTCGACGGCTCACCGATAACAACGACCTTTTTAAAGTGTTCACCAACAGTAAAAAAGAACTTTGTGGCCTCGTCTTTACCACTCCGTCAGCCAGAGCCATGACTCATTCGTATCCCACCGTTCTTTTTATGGATTGTACTTATCGAACAAACCGTTATCGTCTACCAATGCTACACATCTCCGGTTTTACTGCTACCAATCAAACCTACACCTCTGCATTCGCATTTTTAAGTCGAGAAGTGACCGAATGGTATTCCCTCGCGATCAAAAGTTACCTCGAACTCATGGGCCCAATCAACAATGATATCAAAGTTATCGTGTGTGATCGAGAGATCGCTTTACATAATGCTCTGTATTTCCACCTCCCTCATGTCCAATTGAACTTTTGCCGCTGGCACCTTCGAGAAAACATCAAGGTGAACTGTCGTAAAAATTTTCAGTCCCTTTATAAAGAGGAATGGGTGGAGAAGTTATCTGAGTTTGGTGATCACTTCATGGTGGATATCTGTAAAGCAAAGTCTGAAGAGTCATTAGATAAAGCTCTGTCTTCAATGCAGACTCGGTGGGGACATGAACAGTTGGATGGTGCGAGGGCTTATGTGAGACAATTGGTGGATGATCATAAGACACACTTCGTCTCTGCTTTCATCGATAAACACACTCATCTTGGTCAAACATCAAACTCTCGACTCGAAGGAAACCATAACGCATTCAAGACACGCCTTGTCACGAACTACGTCGCGACACCTCGATTACTCCACCAACAATGACCCTCCTTTGGCCATCAAAACCCCATCACGCCTTAACCTCTTTACTCTACACGTAACTCAGGACTTCTGACACCAAGTACGGCGAAGTTAGACGGAGTTAGGCTAAGTAGGAACAATGGGAGCAGAAGTACGGCGAAGTTAGACGGAGTTAGGCTAAGTAGGGACAATGGGAGCAGAAGTACGGCGAAGTTAGACGGAGTTAGGCTAAGTAGGGACAATGGGAGCAGAAGTGCGGCGATGTTAGGCGGAGTTAGTCGAAGGAGGAAGAGGATGGCCGAGGGCTCGGGGAAGTTGGACGAAGTGCGTTGAAGTACGTCAAAGCGCGAGAGGGTTGGATGAACGTCTAGGAGGAGTAGATAATATTAGCTGAGAAGATCGCTGAAGTTCTTCAGCGATCCTTGATTGTTGTCAGTAGTGAAAGACAGATAGAGATAGCTATAAATCAAGATACATCGCCATCAGTAGAACAAAACCCTAGTTAGAGTAACTACGCCGAAGTACGCCGTAGTTACACCCCTTTCGACGTCTGCGCCCTCCTGGTTGGGTGAGACATCGACTCAGAGCGTGAAGTTAGCCGAGGTTCGTCGACCGTCGGTCTATTAAGAAATAGTTGTTCGACGGCCGTGACAGTATCAAGGATCGCTCTTACCGACGACCCGTGCGAACCTCGGAGAAGTACAAAGATAATATGGAACCAGAAAGAAGAATTACACGAGGGATGAGTAGGGATGGAGACAGGATGGAGGAGAACGAGAGGAGAGCATTGGAGGAGCTTAGCAGAGCAATGGGGCAGGACCTTGGAGTGGAGGATAGTGTGGGGGGATCAATTCAAGGAGATGAGTTCGTTCCACCGGTGCCTTCTAACCCTCCTTCTCCTCCGTCTAATGCTCTCCCACCTGCGGGATCCCCACTTGGATCAGACCAAACCCCACGCCCAAGAGAAAACACTGGAAGTACGGCAAACTTGGGAGAAGAAGGAACACAAGGGGTGGTGTTGGCCTTGATGCAGATGGTGGCGAATATGAACAAAGACATGATGGAGGAGAGAAGGCGTAGGGAGGAATGGGAACAGAGAAGAGAAAGGGATACAGTGGGCGGGATTGCAGAAGGGATATCAGAAGGAGTGAGGTACGCCATGGGACGGCAAACTTCGGCGACCCCAAGCGTAGTGGGCGAACAACGGAAGGGGATAAAGCTACCTAACCCAGACCTCTGGAGAGGAGATCGGAACAAGTTAACCGCCTTTCTGTCTGAGTGCGACGTACATTTCGAATTGAACTCTCATCTTTTCCCCGACGACACTAAGAAAGTCTTTTTCATGATCTCTCATCTACGCGAAACACCTCTTCTTGCAGTGCAGCCCGATCTATCCAAAAGACCTCTTCCTGAGTACCTCACGACACACGATCAGTTCGTTAAGTACCTCAAGACTAACTTTGGTGATCCAGACGAAGAAGGAACTGCGGCCCGACAACTTAACGACCTCAAGCAAACCGGGTCTGCTTCGGACTACTTCTCCGCCTTCCAGCGACATGTTGCGATTCTTAAGTGGTCTGATGATGGAAACCTAGTTGACCGAGCCAAGAAAGGACTAAAATCGCACCTTCTAGATGAAATTGCAAGACACGGTAGATCGTTTGGGACTGTGAAAGAGCTATTGGAGTTTGTGATTCCCTTGGACAACCGCCTGTGGAGGAGACAAGTGGAGAAGGAGGCAGAGAGGAAAAGGGAAGGAGGGATAAGGACAACGACAGTGGTGGAAAGTCAGAGGACGGAGAAGAAAGAAGAGAAGAAATGGGAAAAGGGGCAACCTTCGGCGCAGGGTGGTGTCCAGGCGGCTATGATGTCGACGGTGGTAAAGAGTACACCGTCAAACATCGACGAAGTTCGCCGAAGATGGCCTAGGCCGAGCTCCGATCTGAGGGAGACAAGGAGGAAGGAGGGGAAGTGTACCGAGTGTGGTGAAGCAGGACATTGGCTGAAGGAATGCCCTGTAAGGGAGGCTAAGGTTAAGGTTGGACTGTTGCCTCCATGGGGGGAGAAGTTCGGAGAACGTGGTGGAGGATCGGGAGGGAACGCAGTACCTCTCGGACAGAGGAGGAACTTGAATGCGGTTGGAGGAGAAGTAGATTTGGAAGAGGACCAGGGAAAAGAAGAGGACCTGTCGCAGTAGGCGAGGCTCGGCGGGTCCGCCATATTCTCTCGGCCACCATTCCCAAACCCATAAAAGAAACACAGCTGATGGAGCCAGAGGATTGTGAATACAAAAATACACCACTCAGTACCCCTTGTTCATGCAATGTCGATAATCATCTCCTCATCCCTTCCGTTTCCAGAGATCAACCTAAATCGGACATTTTCATTAATGGAATAAAGCTAACTACGCTCTGGGACACTGGAGCTACTTGTTCATATATAAGCCCTAAGGCAGCAGCGAAGATAGGTGTAGAAAAGAGGCGATATCAGGTGAGCGTACCCGTTCACATGTTCGACGGCTCGGTGAGTGTCGCTGGACCCATCACCGAGTTTGTCGAAGTCGGATTTAGTTTGACGAAGGACGCCGAAGTGCGATCTGTTTGTCTCGATGTAACAACGCTCTGCGACGCAGATGTTGTGATAGGGTGGGATTGGATGAGGAAGGAAGGGGTTGTCCTTGATGGAAGAGACAACTCGGTGAAATTTCCCATCCCAACCCCACCAAGTGCGGCGAAGTTAGCGGCCATAGGGCTGCCGACTCTGACGGACGCGATAGACCTCCGCGGCGAAGATGAGCTTGAAGAGCTGAGCCCGGAGGAACAAGACGAGTTGTTCCAGGTAGTTCCTGAACAATACCACCAGTACATTGACGTTTTTAATCCGAAGAAGGGAGGAGAGACCCTTCCCCCTTCAAGGTCCTACGATTTGAAGTTTGAGCTTAAGGAGGGGGCGAACCTTAAGGTCGCCTCCCTCTATGCTCAAGGAGAAGATCAGAGACGCGCGCTGAGAGACATACTAGATCGCGAAATCGCCGCTGGCCGAATTCGGGCAAGTAACTCGCCATACGGCTCACCAATGTTTATGATACCGAAGAAGGCCGAAGGACAATGGCGAATGGTCATCGACTATCGAAAACTGAACGAAGCGACCATACCAGATGCCTACCCTCTCCCTCTAATAGGTCAAATTACCGAAGAACTTGGAAAAGCAAGGTATTTCAGCAAACTAGATCTAATTGGAGCATACCAATTGTTGAGGGTGACAGAGGGACATGAACACCTGACGGCGTTCAGGACACAGTATGGTATGTTTGAATCTCTGGTTGTTCGTGATGGGCTGCGAAACGCCCCCGCGGTCTTCCAACACTTCCTAAATGAGGTGTTTAGAGAGCTACTAGGGAATGGAGTCGTGGTCTACATTGACGATATCCTCATTTATGGGAATACGTTGGAGGAATTACGAGGAACTACGGCGAAGGTCTTTGAGGTACTGCGGAAGGCGAGCCTGTACGTGAAAGCTAGTAAGTGCGAGTTCGAAAGAGATTCGGTGGTGTTTCTGGGTTTTGTGGTATCCTCTAAAGGTGTATCGGTGAACCCAGAATACATTGATGCCATCACTTCCTTCCCACGTCCTAAGAATCTACGAGAGTCAAGGGGATTCATTGGAGTTGTAAGCTACTACAGGCGCTTTGTCCCCAACTTCTCGAAGATTGCTAGACCTATCAATGACTTGACAAGGAAGGAGGTACCATTTGTATGGGGAGTCGAACAGGAGTCAGCCTTCAAAGAGTTGAAGGCTAGGATGTGTACTGCGCCGGTGTTAGCCCATTTTGACCCTACATTGAAGACGATATTACAGACAGATGCGTCGTTCTTCGGCTGGGGGTTCATAATTTCGCAGATCAACACGGCTGGTCAAGAACACCCGGTAGCTATTGAGTCTGGTGCTTTCAACACAGCTCAGCTGAATTATACGGTAGGAGAAAAGGAGTTCCTCGCTGTAGTGGAGGGTTTCAGAAGAAGGAGACACTTATTATTGCAGGTAGAAACCACAGTACTTACCGACCATCTAAACCTTACCTACTGGATGGAGCCGAAACAACTCAGTCCTCGGCAAGGTAGGTGGGTAGAGGAGCTAGCTAACTTCAGGTTTAAAATGGTTTATCGGCCAGGAACCCAGGCAAGTCTTCCAGATGGATTATCTAGACGGGCGGACTATCATTCCGGGAAAGGAAGTACCATGGTACAAGAGAGCAACCTTATCCAAGGTCTGCCGAAGTTCGACGAAGTTGACGCCACCACGTCGGAGTTGCGTCACCTCCTTCGAGCATTGCAAGGGACAAGGGAGGTAAAGGAAAATGATCTTGTGGACCCTATGGATCTAGTACTTGGAGTTCAGGAGGACGAAAACATAGAAGGGGTCAGAGAAGAATTATTAGGAGTCGTTTGCGCTGAGTGTTCTCATCCTACGTGTAACGATAACGTGCAGGAACCAGGATCAATCACCGAACTACGCCGTAGTTCGCGGTCTCCTCTAATCCTTCGTGGGGGGTGGAACTCAAGAGGTTTCCTCACATTCGACGATCGCATTTATGTGCCGAACTACGCCGATGCTCGGCTGAAGATCATGAAAATGCGACATGACTCGGCCTTAGCTGGTCACCCAGGTTCAGCGAAGACCCTTGAGCTAGTTCTAAGGGACTATGTCTGGATTGGAGTAAGGAAGGATGTTGAGGACTACATCGCTGGATGCGCGGTATGTCAGAGGGCAAAGACTAATAGACAGAAACCCCATGGAGAGCTTAAACCACTGGAGGTAGCTACGAAACCTTGGTCTAGCATCTCGATGGATTTTATTGAGGAGCTGCCAAATTCCCATGGATATAACTCCATCCTGGTAGTGGTGGATCGGTTGACCAAATGGGCCATTTTTATCCCGACTACGACAAAGTTAACCGCAGCCGGCCTATCAGAGTTGATATTGGACTATGTGGTGGCCCAGCATGGGTTGCCAGAGAATATAGTATCGGACAGGGGATCGAAGTTTACCTCCAAGTTCTGGAAGAATTTGACCGATAGTCTCGGAATAAGACTACATCTCTCTACTGCATATCATCCACAGACTGACGGACAGACCGAACGAACCAACCAGTCTTTGGAACTGTATCTTCGAATCTTCACCTCCTATCAGCAGAACGACTGGTCAAAGCTACTCGCTCGAGCTAGCTTTGCTTACAACAACACCCAGCACTCTGCGATAAACAAAACCCCATTCTATGCGAACTATGGATATCACCCTCGTTGGGCTGAAGAGATAAAGGCTAGCGAGGTCGAAGTGCCCGCTGCTACGGTGGTGGTAAAAGACTTGACTGAAATACACAAAGATTGTATCGAAGGAATTGAGAAAGCTAATGAGAAGTACGCCGAAGGATACAATAGGAAACACCGGACTACGCCGAACTTCGCGGAAGGAGACCTAGTGATGCTGTCGTTAGAGAATATTAAGACGAAGAGACCAATGAAGAAGTTAGATGTTAAGCAAAGTGGGCCGTACAAGGTAGTACGGCAGGTAGGTTCTCATGCTTGTAAATTGGAATTACCAGGAACGATGGCAGGTATCCATGATGTATTCCATGTCTCCTTGCTCCGTCCTTATCACCCTCCAATATTTCCTGGTCAGCAAGCTGAGCCACCTGGGCCAGTAGAAGTAGACAATGTGGGAGAGTCTTGGGAGGTAAAGGATATTGTGGACTCTAGAGTAAATAAGAGGTCAGGAAAGTTAGAGTACTTGGTGGAGTGGTTAGGTTACGAAGGAACAGACGATTCAGTATCATGGGAACCAGTGGAGAACGTCGATGGAGCTGATGACATATTGGCGAAGTTCCACGAACTTCACCCTACTAAGCCGAAGGAAGGGCGCCTGCGAAGGGCTAGGAGATAGAACGTACTGCATACAACATAGGATTACAGCTACGTACCGCTCACTTGTCCTTACTCTTACCCTTACCTTTTCCTTTTCCTTTCTCCTTCGATCTACTCGGTCCCGCGGGATTGGTATGGAGGCTACCGATGACCGAAGGTAGATCGAGAGTCTCAGACGGGAACGCAGTAGAGAGAGAAGCATTCCATGCCCGATTCATAGCCCCAAAGAAGTCACCGAAGTCCTGGACATCTCGAGCAGCTTGCATGCTCGGAGTCCTCCACAGAGAACGTATGGTCCGTAGACACTCGAAGGGAAGACTGAGGAGGTCGAGAGCAGTCTGGGCGGAAGCTGGGACACGAGAACTACTACGGCGACCTAACCAGTCAAGGGACGGTGGTGGCTCATACGCCATAGGAGTGACTAGGAAGGGGGTGTCGAACAGTCTTCGGCGAACATTGGCTATCTCAGTAAGGCTTCGGCGAGAGACGTCCGCTAACCTTGTCCTTGCTTCGTCGTCCAGAGCCTCAGTGTTGACTACATCTACTAACGCCGCAGTGAGATTGTTTAAAGCGTTAGCTTGACGAGAAGAGAAGTCAAGCAGGAGAGATGTATCATTTCGGGCGGCCTCGAGCTGAGTAGTGAGACCGAGGACGAGAGAACGATAAGTGGCGAATTCCTTTTCGTCCTCAGGAATACGGACGTCCAGGGAGATACGAGGGTGGACGAGGGACAACCGGGGAGCAGAGGGACCAGCACGCTGAGTATCTTCACCTTCCACATCACCATCATTGAAGGCAACCTCCTTCTCTTTAGATTTCCCTTTTGATTTCTTTAAAGAAGACTTCGGTGTCTTCTGGGAAGCAGAGGGAGGGGTGACGGGAGGGGCCGCCGAAGTGGCCGGAGGAACAGAAGGACGCCGACTTCGGGTGCTGTGAGCCGGAGGAGAAGCTACCACTGGAGAGGACGGACGTGGCGCCGAAGGACGAGAGGCCGAAGGACGGGAGGCCGAAGGAGCAGAGGCCGAAGGACGGCGAGAAGACGAAGGAGGAACAGCCGGGAGACGTGATGGGCCGGCCACAGGAGCGAAGGGCGACGGCGACGGAGGCGACGGGCGGAGGTCCGGCGAAGTACGGCGAACCGACCGGAGAGACGAAGGCGGTACCCGCGAACGGGGGACAGACGCTGGAGTCTGGGGAGGGGGGAGAGGAGAAGCGTCGAAGGGACGGGGCGGGATGTCCCGGGCAGAGGAAACGGGACAGAAGGAGCAGGGGCCAGACGTGCATGAAGCACAACGGAGGGCCTTGTTGTGTGGCCTGACTGCCTTGAGGCAGGGCCAGTTTGGACGATTATACGTGATAATCTCACGTCTACTAATTAGCAGGAGTAACTTCGGCGTAGTACGAATAGGTGGACTCACCGGCAACGATCACACGCTTCGTCAACACCAACCGCGATCCAACGACCAGGCTCGGACTTCATCTTCTCCCACAAGTACTCTTCTTCCCGCAGTGATCTCTTCACCCGTTTGGGCGAAGGCTCCCCTCTGGGAGAAGGGGGGGGAGCAGCGACGGGGGCGGCGGGAGCAGGACCGGCGGCGGCAGCAGGAGCGATGGCGGCGGCAGAGCGGGCGGCGGCAGCAGCGGCGGCAGCGGCGATGGCGTTGGGGGGGGGGAGAACCCCGGAAGGGGGAGAACCCCGGAAGAGGAAGAAGAAGAGGAAGAAGAAGAAGAGGAAGAAGAAGAAGAAGAGAGGGAACGGCGTCGTTTCTGGCCCACAATTTGAGCAGGGGGAGGGGCAGGAGCGGCTGCGAGTTAGCAATGTCTTGGAGAGCTAAAGAGCAGATAAACAAGGCCAAGTTCGGCGAAGGTGTGAGAGGTTGGACGAAGAACTCACGCTCAGGACTATCTACGTTGTTGTCCTCTACACTAACCGCCACCATATCATCATCCGAGTGTTCCTCTAACTCGGTTTCACCCTCCGACACGATTCTATCATCCTCATCACTATAATCACCCCCTTTTCCTTCGAAGTCTGACTGATCGTCCGACTCCGAACCACTGAGCGACTCCTGGTCGGAGGAGGACGGAGACTCACCAGGACGAAAGGCGGGCGTCCTGCGGCGAGGGCTGGCGGCAGGAGGGGAAGCAGAGCGAGAACCAGGAGGAGGAGAAGCAGAGGGAGAACCAACGGGAGGACCGGCGGGAGGAGAAGCGGAGCGAGGAGGCGGGACATCGCCAGACGGCTCCCCCAAAGAGAGGGTGCCGAGGCCGAGGGAGGAGACTTGGCGAGATCTGTCGCCGAAGGAAACTGAACATCAGCCAAGTCCGGCGAAGTAAGGTAAGTGTCGAGGAATAACTCACGAGCAGACGACACCATACCACCAAAGTTCCTCATGGCGGCGAAAGGGTTAGAGGTGGGAGTAGGAGGGGCCATGACGTTAAAAATACTTAAAGAAATAAAAGATGATTCAAGGTAACAAATCTGTTTTCTAGGTAAGAGAGATAGAAAGTTTTGAAAGCAGATGGGAAAAAGAGAGAAGCTCGACGAACTGCTCAGTATTTAGTATAATCAAACCTAAACCCTCGTCGTCAACATGCAGCAAACTTCGCGTTTCATCAACAAAAGGCATCGCAGGGACGATCAAAATTCCCACGCTATAGTGTCTCATCTCAATATAAGCGAGGGTTACTTCGACAAACAACGGTGTTGTTCGGCTGCCATTCAGGAAGCGTGTCTCACCTACAAAAGACACAGGGCTTCTTACGGCAAACCTCGACGAAGTTAGGGGAGTCTCATTGTCGGGTTTTGGAGTGAAAGGAGGCCCAACTACGAAGTGCGGCGCAAAGAGCAGAAGGGTGAAGGATGGTCATGGGGAGGGAGAGAATGGGGGTACTACGCTGCTAAGTTCTCTTGACACGACAGAGGTGTAATCGCTCACGAGGACGTTCGCGGCTAAAGAAGGGGGCGACTGTCACGAACTACGTCGCGACACCTCGATTACTCCACCAACAATGACCCTCCTTTGGCCATCAAAACCCCATCACGCCTTAACCTCTTTACTCTACACGTAACTCAGGACTTCTGACACCAAGTACGGCGAAGTTAGACGGAGTTAGGCTAAGTAGGAACAATGGGAGCAGAAGTACGGCGAAGTTAGACGGAGTTAGGCTAAGTAGGGACAATGGGAGCAGAAGTGCGGCGATGTTAGGCGGAGTTAGTCGAAGGAGGAAGAGGATGGCCGAGGGCTCGGGGAAGTTGGACGAAGTGCGTTGAAGTACGTCAAAGCGCGAGAGGGTTGGATGAACGTCTAGGAGGAGTAGATAATATTAGCTGAGAAGATCGCTGAAGTTCTTCAGCGATCCTTGATTGTTGTCAGTAGTGAAAGACAGATAGAGATAGCTATAAATCAAGATACATCGCCATCAGTAGAACAAAACCCTAGTTAGAGTAACTACGCCGAAGTACGCCGTAGTTACACCCCTTTCGACGTCTGCGCCCTCCTGGTTGGGTGAGACATCGACTCAGAGCGTGAAGTTAGCCGAGGTTCGTCGACCGTCGGTCTATTAAGAAATAGTTGTTCGACGGCCGTGACACGCCTCAAGAATTCGTATAGCGATACAGGATGTATTTTCATGGAAGGTGGTAGATCAAGTCTGAATGCAAGGGGAGATGATGTGGCTTCAATGATTTTGAAGGTTCAGGACCCCAACCTCGTCTCTATCTTCATCAATGTCAAGAATCGAGTGTCAAACTGGTCACTATTCCTCATGAACAAGCAGTACGATAAAGCAACCTCTGGCAAAATCGATAATGATGACGAGAGCAACATGTATTCGACATCAGTGGGCCTCCCTTCTGCTCGGCACATAAAAGAAGTACTTGAAAATGATGGTACCATTGCTCTCTCTCCTCTCCATCGTCATTGGCGTCTTCTCAACCCCTACACCTGGCCAGACACGATCAAACAGGCCACTGCGAAAGTCAGTGGAGATATTAGTGGGGTTCATCCACTGCTAGGGCCTGAGTGGGATGTGGATAACGATACGAATCGAATTCGAGACCCCCACCTGCGAAGAAACAAGCTTGCTTTATCCAGGAAGAACAATCAGAATCCCCCTGTCCCCTCTATCACTCAGATCGACTTAACGAAGGATAATGACGATGATGACGACCTGTTACCTGTCGAAAACCCCTTCTTTTCACCTCCTTCTCCTACTCTTCCTCCTTCGCCTAAAAGAGGCGTAAAATCGAACCCCTCACAAATGTCTAATGATGTCTCTCACACCGGCCGTCTCCACACTCAGTCAGAGAAATTCATTGGTATCAAGAAAAAGGCGAATCGTCCCTGTCCCCTGTGTGGTTCAAGAAGTCATGGTCCTAAGAAGTGTAAAAGGGCTAATGAACATCGAGAGAGGGATCCTGAGGCCTATGATCGCGAGGTAAAGGCGTATGATGCTGGAGAAACGACCTGGACAGAGGGATCGGTGTTGGGAACCAATGCTGCTCTGGAGAAGAGACTAGCAGAGCTTCAGGAGACGGTTGCTGGCCTGACTAAGAGTATCCAGGAGGACAGAGATAAAAGGGAGAAGGAAAATCGGCCTGTAGTGGTGAGGACAGAGGACAGGATGGTGAGGAGACAGGATGTGATGGCCGGGACAGGTTATCTGGTGGGTTTCTCATATGATAATGACATTTCTCCTTCCCTCCTTCTCCCGCTCTCTGTCCTGCAGTCATTCCTGGCTATATTGCTCTGTCTCTGTCTATATTGCTCTGTCTCTGTCTATATTGGCCTCACGATCTCGAAAATTTTCACTCTTCTCTTAGTCTCTTACTTCTAAAAGTTTCCTGCAAGCTGATTGGTCCAGGAGACACCAGGAAACGGCCAATATCCACCGAATGTGAGTCTCTAATACTGCATTTTCGGCTGTATCCGATGGGGGGTCTCTAATGGACAGGTACCCCCATTTTTCGACATTTATCCTCCTGAGGAGAGGTACCTACTACCCCCCCCTCTTCCACCTACTCTCCCTCCTCTATCCTCTCAATATTGGCCTCCCCATTCCTCCCAGGGCTCTTCTAGACATCCCTATGGCTCATATTATCCTCCTGGACATTGATAGATAGGAGAATGCATGGACAATGACCGGAAATGACATGGTATAGCTAATATTGACATTGACGATGTAAGAGAAGAGTGAGCAGAGCTCGCGGCGTTATTGAAACCCCGATCAGTGGCGAGTTCATGTCCGTCGCGTGGTCGGCGTTACTGAAATTCCGATGGTACGTGCCTGAATACCCTGAGTGTGGCAGGTGGTGCCCGGACGAGACTAGGGTGGTGCCCGGAGTGGACGTCGGATACCAAGTGGTCCTCCTCTTCTTGACCGATGCTTTCTGTCATGACGACTAGATGTTTAATCTGTACGAGTACTGGCCACAGATTAGACTTTCCAATGCTGGAATCGAAATGCCGTGCGTGTCGAACGATCAACTTGATTGATTTCCTTTGCCTTCATCAACCAGCTTATTGCTCTCTGTCCAGACAATCCCAAGACTTGCCCGCTGCGAGCTACTGACGGTGCGGAGTAACAAACAGACATGCGGAGGAGAAATCGGTAGACATGGAGGGACATGCCAACGAGGAAATCGGGAATTCCCAAAAAAGATTGAAATTGCCGATCCCTGCTCGGCCGTATCCGATAACAAGTCCTCGACATGCAGTAACCATGACTGATGCGAGACCCTCACCCATTGACTTCTCTCCATGTTCGGGCAAGGCGTAGAAGTCAGCGTTTGACGTAGATTGTAGATTTCCGACGATGTCGGGCCCAGTTCATGCTTCCGATCCACTAGGTATCCCCGTGCCTATCCTAGGTAGCAACAGATCTTCTCAGTCCTCCCAATCCGTCAAAGACACCACGGCAACACCACCGACCGATACTATTTCCAAAAGTTTGGCGGATGATGAACACCTGCAGGAATCATTTCAGGATGGGGTACGTGAAAGGGTCAGTGTGGTGAGCGTGTCCAGTGAAGGAAGTTTCCGGAGAGGTGGTTTGACTGAAAGAGGGGTATTGGAGAAACAAGATTTCGAGAAGGAATGGGAGAATGATGTGGTATGTTTTCTTTAGCTACTCCCTACTTCCTCTTGACTTGTAACACCATGGCGTCGTTCTCAAAGTTTAAGGATAATGAAGCTGACATCGAGGTCACTTGGGATGGCCCAGATGATCCGGCCTGTCCTATGAATTGGTGTTCTGGAAAGAAACTGAAATGTTTGATATTATATGGTTCTTCTACCATGTGTGCGACCTTTGTGAGTCATCATATCGTTTCAGCTTGATGTTCTATGAAAAGCTAACCAAGTAGACATCATCTATCTTCTCCTCATCAGCTGGATTCGTCGCGAGGGATTATCATATATCAGAAGAAGTCGCCTTACTTGGACTTTCACTCTTCATCCTTGGTAAGTCCATCTTCCTATCTGTCTATTTGACCTCGTGGGACGTTGTCGTTTGACCTTTAGGATTCTCACTCGGACCGATATTCTTTGGACCCGTTTCGGAAGTTTATGGAAGAAAGTTAGCGATTGTACCTCCTCTTTTTATCTTCATCTGTTTCTCGTGAGTTCCACTTTCCCTCTTCTTTCAACACTTTGTTGGTCCGTTGAACTCACAATTCAGAGCGGCTACAGCTACAGCCCAAGATCTTCAAACAATTTTCATCACTCGTTTCTTCGCTGGAGTGTTCGGTTCTGCGCCGGTTACCATCGTCGGTGGCGGACTAGCAGATATTTATAATCAACGACAAAGAGGTTCTGCCATTGTTGTGTATTCGTAAGTTCTTCTTCCTCTCACTCTTCATGAGTCTCTTGAGACTCTACACGTCTTCTGCTTACCACTGAAACGACTGGAGTCACTAGTGAGAAGTGCACCTCTTCACTGGATCGGGGTCTCTGATGAAGATTACTTCGACTGAATCTGGGTTGATTATCATCTGAGGGGGGGAGGGGGGGGGGGGCATCCTGATAACAGTGAAGAATCGAGCTAATTGTTAGACTTTGTATCGTCGGAGGTCCCACAGTAGCTCCCATCATCGGTATAGCCGTTTCTCAAGCGTTGTCATGGAGATGGACAGCCTATATTCCAGTCATCCTCACATCCATCATTACTTCCCTAGATTTTTTCTTCCTCCCCGAAACTTCTCATGCTAGTATCTTGACGGAGAAGGCTAGACGGATAAGGTTAAGGACGAAAAGATGGGGTTTACATTCTGCACACGAAGAGAAAGATCTTTCTTTGAAGAACTTCTTTCATAAGATGTTAATTATCCCTTTGAAAATGTGGGTCAAAGAACCTATGGTAACTTTGATAACTTTGTAAGTTTGAATTTCCCCCTTTTCTCAATCCTCGACATTTCCTTCCAATGTTACCACAATTTTTCACCGATATGATCCACATTGGACATCGGTGTTGCATCATACGTGGACAAGTTCACTTTTCGAGTACTAAAAAGATAACAGTGAAAGGTCGGCTGGTCAGTATGTTAACGATCAGATATGGTGGTTTCGCATATGGTATATTGTAAGTTATCCCTATGACAGTTAGATTTCCGACGCTGAATAACGTGATCAGATACATGCTTTTCGCTGCTGTACCCATCATTTACGGTCAACAAAGAGGATGGAAACCAGTACCTACCACATTACCAATCTTAGGAGTTTTAGTATGTCTCCAACTCCCTCTTGTTTTTTTCCTCATCTTTCATCCTGCTTCCTCTCTGTTGACTCTCTCTATCTTCACCCTGATCAAATCAGTGAAACTCAAAGATCTGATTGATAAGTATTGAATGGAAGTGTCAAATGATAAAATGAGAGAAAACTGATGTATAAGATAGGAACTTTAGTTGCAGCAGCGATAAATTGGATTTACTCTGAAAAATACTTTGCAAGATATCTCGATACACACGGTGGGAAAGCACCACCTGAAAGAAGATTACCACCAATGATGATTGGTGCCGTTGCTTTTCCCATAGGTTTCTTTTTGACCGGATGGACGAGTCAAAGTTCTGTTCATTGGTTTCCATCGGTATTGGGATTAGGTTTTGTAGGTATGAGTTTTTTGTTGATTCTTCAAGTGAGTTTTTCCTTTTCTTTTTTTTTCATCATTATTTCCCCATTTACTACGTGATAATCGTCCGTGTGATTTCTCATGAGCTTTCCTTGTGACTATCTATGGGGTTATGGGGTTATGTTGTAATTGACAAAACAGTCCGGTATGAATTATTTGATTGATGCTTATACTTCCCATGCTGCTTCTGCTGTTGGTCAGTCATTTCTTTCTCTCTATCCTAATCTTCTTCTCCTCATCTTGTCCACCTTTGTTTCTGTCGCTTACATACGACAACACGAGGATCCCTCCTGTGTACCTTCCCTATTCTCTCATCCATCTAACAGCCCATTAGTATCCTTTTCCTCCTCGGCAACTCTTTACACTGCGTTCATCTCATTTAAGGCTATACAATATTTTCCTATGCGATAGATTTTGTAGTATATCACTGACCTCCAGCCGCATACACATTCAGCAGATCTATTCTAGGTGCTGCTATGCCTCTCATAGCTTCTCCATTACTGAACAATCTCGGAACTCAATGGGCGTGTACTTTATTAGGATGTTTGGCAATATTGTGAGTTATCCACCTCCATCTACATCTACATCCATATCTACGTCTACGTCTACGTCTACAGTACTTGTTCCGTGTCTTCTTCACTTACTCGTTCAACCCATTATCGTCCGTACAATCTTCATACTCAGTTTTTTCCCTTGCACTTGAAGATCCCCCCTCTCTCCCCGATCCCCGGACTTGGGCAGACTTCCATACGATCCCCGTTCCCCGATGTCGGTGATTTAGAACTCTGATGGTCGATTTTCACATGAGCAGAAATGTTAGGGAAATGAATTGAGAGTCAGACTCGGTATCACGCCATTCCTCTTTTATCGATATGGAAGTTATCTCCGATCCATAAGTCGATTCGCTCCTCATAAATCATGACAAATCTTATCCTTATAACAAATCCCATCCCTGATCACCCCTCTGCTGGGCGGAAGCTAGAACAGAGAGTCAGAGTATATAGATTATAGATGATGAACTTCTGGGATTGGTTGTATGAAAATTTGTTCTCTATACATTTGTGATACTTCTATATTCCTCTATACCATTTGGTCATTTTGATGATCTATGAAACATATTTAATTCTATGACAGATATCTTTCTCTTACTATTCAAGATAAATCCTTCACTTACTCTACTCCCCTTTCATGCAAGACAACGACACTTTCTTTTTCTTACAAACAACCCATCAAGATTTACCACAAGATTCTATCCTCTTCAATATCACCTGACTTGTTGCTACATATCTCAACCAGATCACACTTCCTCATCACCTCGTTCATCAACCTGAATTCCCCCTCCTAACTTTTTTTCTTCCCCACCAACATCTTCATCCCACACTCCTCCCTTTCGTCGATGTACGAACCCCAACACAGCTATACTTCCCATATACACACCGAAATACGTGAGCCAAATGACCAACAGAGGATATCTAGTGCTCAATAGTCTATACATCGGATTAAGCGAATCGGTAACTTTGTCGCTACCCGCCGTGGTATTATTTTCCGTTTGAGAGAGGAAGCTGACTTCTCTCGGACCTAGATCGAGTAAACCTAGAAGAGCGAGAGCTAAGCCGAAGAGGATCATAGAGCCGTGTACTACGTAATGGGCTATACCAGTGTAGCGATACCATAACATGGAACGGAATGCGATGAGAATGAGGACGCAGCCCTGTGAGATTAGCCTTACTCCTGATCTGTTGACAACAGTTGAAAACCATACAATATGGGAAAGAGTAGGATGAGAAATGCAGAGGGGGTCTGAAGGAGTGAATTTTTAAATTGATTTAATTTACTCTTTTTTTGGGTGTGTGTGTGTAGATGGCAGAGAAAGAAGGACAGAAGTGAAAAAATTGCAGTAGACAGGAAACGAGGATAGAAGAGGAGGGGAAGTCGGGGGAGAAGACATACAGCCGTGGGGAACAACCACAAGACACCTGATAAAGCCTCATCAACAGGATACTGTAACACCTCCGCCACAGCTTTAGTGGCCTCATCTCTTCTCTGTTCTGTTATGGCATCATCTTCAGGGTTTGTAGCGTTCACAGCGTAAAGTCTCTCCAATGCCGCCAGCGTGTTCTCACCGATCTCAACCCCGTAGCTCTGTTCATCAGCCAGTCTTGGGATTGATCCCGGGACGAAACGTACGACACAAGTTTGAGTGATGATGAGTCCGAAATATTGAGAGGCAACAATACCTGGATCCTCTGATCGTCAGTCATTATGGATAGTGGTAGAGAGCAAGCGGGCTTACCTGGAGGATCAGGTTGTTGAGATAGTCTCAGTAGATATGCGTATTCTTCTTCGTAACTGCATGTCAGATGTGTGAAAGGCGATCACAATTCAGTATTGGCGATAGAGAGAACTTCAAATATGATAGTGATTGACTTACGATGGTTCTAGAATAAGTTTGTTTAGGTATTGAGTGATGAACACCTGATCACCCGCCGACAACTCCGAAGCATTGTTCAAGGAGTCTATAGTTCGTATGAACTCGTTTGACACAAGCTCCACTCCGTGAGAGAAGGAAATGACAATAGTAGTATTCTACCCATGAGCACATACAACATTGTGTCTGATAATGGGGAGAGAGCATGACTCACGACAATGGACGCAAGTAGAAGAAGCAGACCAAAATGTAAAGGAAAATGCAAGCCTTCCCAGATCAAAGCTCGCCGTTGATCAATTTCGTCCTCTTTCCTGAATTGCGAGAACCTGGGGGTCAGATTCCTCACTGAAATGTGACTAGCAGACGTACATGAAATTCCACAACATGTAAATGATCGCAATGCCTAGGAAGACTTGTAGATACTGCCAGTCAGCGAATATTCGAAAATATGATCTGTGAGTGCTTACAGTGGCAGAACTACTTTCCGACAAGCCCGAGATAGCAGCACTGAACGCCCGCGTGAGAGAGATGAACCCCTCTCCCCTATTGATCAGTACATGCCATCACCTATTGGCCGTGATATCCAGGGACAGGGAGGTACAGGAAGCTTACAAGATGATCAGGGAGAAAGCACCATATCTATCTGCAATTTTGGCAGGGTGGATATGTTGATGTAGCTTATGTCGCATTTGTATCCACATACCGACCACCTCGATAGCTACTGCGAGATAAAACAACACGATCTTACATAGTCAGCTTGTTCTCCGACCGCGGAACATTGATGTGGAGAGGAAATCATAGAACGCACTTTGGCAATCACGCCACCATCTGAATGAGCACGTAGGGTGACGGCTACGATGGTGAAGACGATAGATACCGCGAGGGTGGCAACGGATGTCAAATGACCGGTAACTTTTCGATTGGCGTGGTGACCCAGATATGCGGTAACGAGATATTGAATCGCCAAAATTCCTCGAGAGATGGCGTACGCTATCAACACGGTGGAGAAGCTTTGTCTTGCAGCATCTGTCTTTGTCAGGCCCATCCCAATAACAGTGTGATGAAGCATGAAGGAAGTGTGTAGCCTCAGTCAAGTATTTCGAGCGCCTCGGCTTATCGCCCTAGCACTAATAGCTGGTATAACCATCATCGGTTTCACACGGTAAATATGGGAGAGCGACGTTATTGCGGGTTTGGTCTTGAAAAATCACTGGACAGTCCCATAGAGTCTATGCAATTTGGATGGAGAAAGGGTGACTCACCATGATCTGTTGCGCTCTTCCCCGAGATTCCCGGGTCGCTAGCTGGATCCCTGATGAGACCAGGGTTCCAACCACCACTACTCGCGCCGATATATACGAAGATGGCCACCTGAGCACCTTTCATATGTCTATGCCAGGCATCTTCCGCTTGATAACGTATGTCATAGGCAACTTGACTGCTCCATATCCAAGAAATGACGGTGAAGTAGCTGAAGAAGATAGGGATGGCTCCGGGAGAGGCGAGTTCGGCGTTACTACTGAAAACGGTGAGAACAGCAACGACCACGAGGTCTGTGGGTTAGTGAAAAAACACAACACAAGGTGCCTTCCTTGAACTAAGCAAGACGAACTACGTGGATTTCGAATGGTGATAGTGAGTTCTCTTCACTCCTCCAATTGCGGCTGCAAAAAAAGAGACGATGAGTAGATGACTTGGGTAGTGTTGAGGGAGGGGAAGAGAAAGACGACAAATCTGCTCTCTGAGAGTGGAAGTGAGAGAAGAGTACTTTACTCTAGTGTTCGAGAGTAGAGTAGGATCTTTCATAGACAAGCAGTGGAAGGTTGTGAGCAGCGAGGGATGAAACAACACCTACCATAAAACAAGCTAAGCCATTCCGTCGCCTGTGCTTCCTCTTCTAACCAAGGTTCCACCCCATCTTTATCCTCCATCGTATTAGGTCTTCGCATAAATGGTAAATGTCTATATCTTCTCCTATGTGCACCTTTGGACAAAGACAAAGAATGACCCTTTGATTCAGTGGTCAAAGCTGTCGACGTCTGCGTGTTGCTATGTTGCATCTTGGTATGTGTCCTAGAATTTGATTTGGGTAATTGAGAAAGAGATTTACTTTCAGATCTTGATTGCGGGATACGTAGAGTAGATTCGGAATTAGATTGTGAATCTAGAAGAGAAATGGAATTCGATTTGGATTGAAGGACTGGAGAAGTGATACTTTGGTATGGTGGTTTTCTGGTGGGAGGAGATAAGATGACAGGGATTAGAGTAGAACTGTGTGGGGTTTATCAAAATCATTGTGTCGTGAGATGGAAGCACCGATCACCGAGGGTACGTTCAGGTTGAAGGGATGAAGGAGGGAGGATTCGAAAAGCCAGTAAGTAATTGAGCAAGGGCATGAGGAGGTGGTTTTGTTGACGGAGTCATGAAACCGACGGGATGGTGGTAGACAATGTAAGACGAAGATTGGTCGATATGAGTAGGAATAAGTGTGGAATGGAGATAAAGAGTGTGGATGTTTGAAGACATGATCAGCTACTCAGGTTGTTTTAGGAAAATAAACGACTCACCCTCCCTCTCCGAAGTCTCTTTCTGCTCCTGTCCTTTCTCGACCGATCGAGTCTTCGTCCACCTTAGATCGCTCAGAGATATCATTATTCATATTGACAGACATCGTTGTCGAGTGACTAACCATCAGCTTGAAAACATACCAACGAACCGTCGTTTCCGGGAGTGAGGAATGAGGCGATGTTACACCGATCATCTTGGCGTCCGGTCCGGGAAGAACATGACGTGGGAAGGGGGAACGCTTTCAAGATGGTAGAGTGAGTAGTGAAGTGCTGTATACTGTAGTTATGTAAATCACAGTAGCGCAAGTGGTAGCTCTAGCGCTATGCATCTAACCGGCCTAGATGAAGAACTCAGGAGATCAGGAGAGTATAGTCGGGGAGGTGACAGGAAACTTACCGCGGATTATGGAAAGTGAGATGTCCGGCGTATACGGTTTGACTTACCAGTGGTGAATCAAGTGAGCAGCCCCACACGCTCTTGTACTTATCTTTTGGCAGTAACGACCATACGGGCTTACAGACCTCTCTGTTCTACGATGATCTGAGTCTTGGGTGCGTCAGAGGAGAAGGTTGGACATGTCAATATGTGGGGAATTGCTGCCAAAGATCTCGGAGTAACTTCGGTGTCCGACGCCACGTGGGAAAGACAACATAGCATATATGCAATCCGCAAACCTATTCTTGCTACGAGATCTCCCTATTAACCCTGCTGAAGATGAACACTATTGATGATCTCCCCTCCTACCCCATCCATTCCTCTCCACTCTTACCTCCCCGTCCCTGTCCCTGCCAAAACCTCTCAGTCCCTCTGCTGGTCCTCTGGGTTCTCTGGCTTCCCTCCGCTCCGCACTGGATGGAATATGATGATGGTTCGCATGGTGGGGTTGAGCGTGAGTGTGATGAGCGTGGTGCGAGTGATGAGTATGGACGTGATGTGGATGATGTACTGGAGGTGGATATGGTTTAGTTTCTGAAGGATGGGAAGCGGCATCGAGGAGTGTACGATTGGCACGGTATTCACATATCGTTGATTGAGGGAGACCGAGAAGGGATAATATTTTTTCTCTGAAGATGATCAGCATACTGTCCTCCTATCTGACTTGATTGGATACTCGTATGACCAGACAAGACCCATTCAGAACACTATGAGAGGGTGAAAACGGAAGATACTCACTTCAAAGACCCTGATCGAACACCTTCACCTTCCTGCTCCACCCATACGCTCAAAATATCCTCTGACTGCCGCACACTCAACACACATCCGACCACACTGTCGGCCTCTTCAAATTGATCCCCGAGCAGAGCAAGCAGCAGGCTTTCGTATAATAAAGGCGTTATGGGGTGTACGAGGCGAAGGGTGAATTTTCCACCGCTAAGGTATCAGCGTGTCTCTCGTACATGACTATGAGTGATATTGCGTCCTGACAGAAATATTCGACGAAAACCCATTAAGGGAGTCTGATGAGTTACAGACTAGAATCCGGTGTATATGAGTGAAGGAAAGGAGAAATTCAACACGACCTACTCCCTCATCTCTTCCCATACCCCTGGTCGACCTATCCGAGATAAGAAGACCAATACATCTGTAATCGGAGGTAGCGCATTAGGAGGTGTCAGGTGAGAATACAGGTGGAGAAAACTTTCGATCTGTCACATGAGCTCAGTACCAGAAAACTATAATCTTGCGTTGGTAATATGAACGTACGGAGCCAAAGGTTGCGACTTTCTTGATTTCTTTCTCATAATCTATCCCCTTTGCGCCTGGTGGTCGGTGAACATATGAAATGGCCCATCTACATTATCAGCGAACAAGCTACATACATTCCTCTCTCACAATCAGAATCCACTCTAACATGTAAGAAATGTGCTCGAGAGCGTGAGCGGGTGATAGCATAGTAAACACAGGGAAGACGTGTCTGATGGATACTGGGATGGAATAGATCTGCTGACGCACTCGTGTTTCAGAGGATGTCGCCCAGGACGACCATATGCAGAATTTCTGACAGGCGGTACGGAAAGAGAAAGTCTCGACGAGCCGGAGAGTGAGGCAGTCCGTTTCGAGGCTGGCAATTGAGCCATGGACGTAATGAGCTTATCAGGGATGTTGGAAAGAAGTGAAGGGCTTATAGATTGCTCGATGGCTTTGAGAGGTGGGGAAGGGAAGGGGACAGGAAATTCTACTTGGTTGTTGGACGTTGACTGGAAGGAGGTTTTTTCATGCAGTGGTGGTTGATGAGATAGGCGTGTTAAGCTGGATAGCAGGCCTATCGACAGCAGCAGGGGATGGTTGTGACGTCACCCTTCACCGCACCGCTACCATTCAAGCCGCGACCTTTCTCTGTCCACCATATAACCCATCACTCTTCATCCCCAACCATCCTTGACATATTCCAGATTTTCTCACACCTACACACTCTATTTGAGACACAGTTCTACCGAACAAATCGATTATGTACCCTCCTCAAGCCCAAGTCAAGTCTCAACTACAAGTTCAGCCCTCGATCGAGCAACAATACGTGGCCAAGCAACCTATGGCGAGGGAAGGAATGAGTGAGTGGTCCCACAACCCACGTCCCTTTTCATTACGTTTATATTACAACTGAAGCATTATCATATCATCTGTCCGCTGCCGCTGAGTGTGATGTCATACCACATTTTTGGATCGACTGACTGGCAGGTATGAACCCCGGCCCAGCGTCTTCTCAACAAGATCCCATGCGTCTTCGTGGAGGGTGTCCAGGTTCGTAACTAGACTGACATATCACGAAGCGACTGACAATCAGGGAAGTTCTGTGGTTTACCAATACTCCCTTGCGCGTGAGTTGATTCATCGCCTTTGACGGAAGGTGAAAGAGCTGACGGGTAGATGTGATATCTGTATCATCCCAATCCCATGTTGTTAGATTCGGTGGCCATGAGATTTGAACGGTTTCGGTGATACACGATGTAGCGTAGGTAGGTCCTGTTGTTATGCATGCTCATCAAAACACGCCGTACGCCGTCATAGCTGTTGATTGCCCCCGATCTTGGATCACAATTCGACGCACCATGCGCACCAAAGTGGGGTGTGATTAACGACCAGTAGGATACTTGTTTGTTATCTCGTCATAAGGAGCACTGTGGCTCTGAAGATTACGAAAAGGGGTAAGTTGTGGTAATTTGAGCGGAAAAGGAAGGAATAGATAGTCGTCGAACCCGTCATGATCTAGAGCTTGACTGTCTGGTAGATTGGCGTACGGTCAAGTACCGCTGTTCATATAGTGGTCTATCTACCTTGCTTGAATGGTTGTCCTTGACGATGCACTCGTAGGAATGTGACGTAGATTTACGATGAAAACTTGATGCCCTTGCCGTTGATAAACCGGATCTCACCATCTCACCGCCAACAAACTCAGTTTACCTTACTCGCGCTTCCCCCTCCCACAAAGGTCGCATGCTCCTCTTCTCCTTATCATCCGGCATCACATAATCTTCTCAACTCCACCCTCATCTCACTTGCATGCTCACGTGTATATCGTGAGCAAGTCACGCATAATCTTCTCCGTCGACGCGCAGTCGTAGAATACGTGCTCACCTCGCCCCTTCACTCCCTGAACCCTGCTGGCTGCTGGCCTCGTTCAAACACCTCACGCCCTTGGTCTCCTCTATTTCTTTCTCTTTCTTAGCTCTCAGATCAACCATTACTCTCATTGACCACTTTGTGAGTTCAAAGGTACTTGGAACACTTCTTGGCAAGATGCTAACTATGTAGATCCTCACTCCACTTGTATCACCCAGACATCCTTTACATCCTTCTCTCTCCGCAGTTTCTTCAACATGCCCCTCTTGCAATCTCTCACAAATTTCTTCTCCTCGCCCAACGCTTCTAATTCCCGACACGGTCATAACTCTAGACGATCAGTGGTGAACTCTACATTCGACGCTTTCAGTTTGCCTACCACTCAGAACGTGGGTGGAGGGTTTGGTCAGAGTATGGACCGAGGAATGGTCTGTCATTTCCACTACTCTTCCACAGACCTTACTGACATCTACAGCAAGGCCTGGATAGTCCATCTTCTGGACCAAGCAGACGGGATAGCTACGTTGTGTATCCTCCAAAATCTGAAGCCTCGTGAGTGCTTCCCGTTCATTCTTTGGAATACCGCACAAACTGACATTCCTCAGTCGACACGCCCTTGCGTATTTTCCACCCCTCTCACATACCTTCCACAGATTACGCAATGCCCTCGCCGACTCTTTCCCCGAGTTACTGGAAACTCTCAATCCCCCTGTAGATCCATCTCTATTGGCGACATTTGAAGCTGAACTTGGCTCCCCACTTCCTCCCCCTGTCCGCGATTGTTATCTCATAGCCGATGGTCAGGGTCTCGAAGCGACTGGAAATATCTCAGGGTCAGGTGGACTTTTCTTCGGTCTTCAACTGTTACCCCTGGAAGAGGTGATGAGAGAATGGGCGTTCTGGCGTGCGGCAGAACATGATCCATCAGCGGGACAAAACCTCGCTGTACTAGCCACCATGGCTAGTATACCCCCGAATTGGATCAAACCTCTCTATGCTTGTAGAGGATGGTTACCTCTTCTCACTGATCGAACGGGAAATTATGTGGGTGTAGATCTCGATCCTGGACCGGATGGTGCATGGGGACAAGTGATTGTCTTTGGAAGAGACTTTGATCGAAAATGTGTCTTATGGCGCGGGGAGGGAGAAGGAGGGTGGGGGAAATGGATGGCAGCTTTTGTCGATGAGTTGGAAAGTGGGGAAGGGTGGGAAGCTGACAAGTCGAATTCTTCAGATGAGGAGGAAGAAGTAGGTTATGGGAGTTATAATGGTGGTGCTAGCTACGGTGAAGCTGGAAGGGGTTTGAGACTTGCTGGTGAGTATAGAGGATGGAGTGTTTTAGAAGCTTGGTGGGATCGTAGTGTTCGTAAATGGGAAGAATCGGGGCTCGGGATGGACGTCGAAGCTATCGAAAGAGGTTTGGAGGAAGCAAGAAAGCTTGCAGGGGTGGATGAGAAAGGTAAAGGAAAACAAACTGCTGTAGGTATTCGAGCTGGGGAAAGTTCAGCTCAAGTGGAAATACCAGGTGAGCAATGTTCACTTTACCGTTGCGGATTGAAACTAATCAGTTCAGTCATTGGATCTCCTCAAGCTCCTCCCGCACCATCGACGCCGGTCCCAGGTGACTCTGACGTTCTCTTACCACCTTCATCCCCTGACACCGCTCCTGTTCCGAAAATTCGATACGCCGCACCATCCCCTGTCCGAGTCATTACACCCATAGCTTCCACCTCTGATCATCCTCTCAAAGCCCCTCCTATCAATCCTCAGGGCTACCTTTCACCCCCATCCCGCTCACCACCACGTCACCAACCTCAACGTCGATCCACCTTACCTCCCACTCCTACCCCGTTGGACTTGCCCACTCGAGCGGATATGCAGGCCATGCAGGCTATTGCTACGGTCGAAGCCAACAATCTACGAGGTGGTTGGGTGATGAACCTTGAAACGTCGGCTGCTGCTAGACGATATCGTAATTCCAGTGATTCAGAAATGGTCGATATCGATCTTGAAGGTGGTAGAGGAGAGAAATTCGGTTCACCTATCATTACTACAGATGTGGAACTGGTGGCTCAAAGAGAGGAAGAGAAATTATCCATGGCAAATATAGACAATCGTCGTTCCCCAAGATCTTCACCTCAACTTATTCAATCACGTACACCATCACCACTTTCTAGAGATCCTTCATTAGAATTACCTACAGAACAAACTCCTCGAGCTACATATCGACAAGATGCAATAAACATACCTCCAAGCGTTTTAGCTGCCACATCAGCACTTCGTCGTCCACCACCCATAGTAAATCATTCCGATTCCATTCGACGTGAATCAGACGAAAGACATCGAGTGATTCGAAATCCTAATTCTCGTAGGGAGAGAGAATCAAGTGTTTTATCCACAGATTCTAACGATGGTCTGTTAGATCGTGATAGATCTTTCTCACAAGATTCTCATATGGATACTCCTCCAATCATCTCATCTCCTATCACGAGTCCAAGGATGGGAGGATTATCACTTTCAAGTCCAACCATTCATGTAACTCCTCCACCTTCTGCACCCACATCACCTCCAAGACAAAGTATGAGATTAGTGGGTAGTAATGTTAAACCCACTCCTATGGGTATAGAAGATGGTATGGTGGAAGTTAGTTTAGAACCTTCAACATCAGATATGACCATTGTACCTGATAGACGGGGGATGGAAAAGGAAGAAGTTTTATCACCAATCTCTGCGAGATCTAGTATGTCAAATGGAACTTCGTCTACTGTGGGAAGAGGAGTGAGGGATAAAGAGATGGGGGCTGTGGCGAGGGCGAAAGCTAAGTTGGGAGTTGCGGGATGAGAGCGAGTACGAGTAGAAGAAGAGGGTGAGAGGTTGCAGGATCTGGAGAGACATGTGACATGACGAGAATTGCATATGAGCATGTTGGAAGATGATTTTGTATGATCATTTCATTCCTTTCATCGTTGAATGACGTTTGTAAAGGTCCTGGAGATTCGGAGAATCATAAATTTTGATTGTTTCTCACACACTGATCCTCTGTCTACTTGACCCAGCCCAAAACTTACTCACCTTGGAGAATGACATATATTTCCTTTCTGGCGTCTATGATCTACTGGTGGACCAACTTGCAGGTCTACCAGTACATTGACTATGTCAAATGATCACATGTCTGCATTACGAATTCGTCACAATAACATGATGACAGAGGGTGGTACTGAAAACACACGAATACTACAGTATCATTACTTGTCAAGATAAAAGTTGTTCGAGTACCCTACAAATCAAATAGCAAACATTCCATATCCACCGATCGGTCCTACACCCGGTCCACGTAAATCAACAGGAGGAGCGAGTAAACTGAACATCCATTTAAACCAACCTCCCATACCTGTCCATTCTTCTTCTTCTGAATCTACAAACCTACGTGATCGTCTTGAACCCCATTTGGAAGGATCACGAGAATGACGTAAATCTCTTAAAGCGTTTGAAAGTTGAGGTGAAGGAGGTAATGTTGAAAGATTTAAATCGATTCCTTCGGATCCTACAATTATTTCTTGTTCTCCTTCCATATCCCTTCTGACTTCATGATGTTGATGAACCCAGACGTCATTTTGAACTTCTCCATTAATTGCAACCATTTGTTCTTCTCCCATCACCATCATATGTGAATGTTGGATGTTTGTTGGTGTTGGTCTGTTTGATGGAAGATGAGAGTCATGGAGGGATAAAGGAGATGGTTGAGTGGGTGTTGTGATTCTCAAAACTGGTCGAATATTGGAACGATGTTGACGTAGATTATGTCGAAGTAAGAAAAGAGCGTAATTATCTCTATCATTAGGTACGGGAGTGTAAGTGGGAGGATTCATATTCTGTTCAGGTGTCAAGTTTGTGAGATGTTGATTTGTTTGCTCATGAGTTTGAAGAGACGTATGTGAGGAGATGAGAAGATGGGGGTTATGAGGTAGAAGGGGATTATCGTGATTCTGGGGGGATCGATGAAAGGAGTGTAGGTCGTTTGTGTACAGATCGGCAGTATGTAGATCTGGAGTTGTGACATGTGAATCATTTCGTAAAGAAAGAAGAGCTTGATTCGTATTGTCATGAAGATCTAATCGGGGATGAGGATCTAAAGGGGAGTAAGGAGGACAAAGATCTTCTTGAGAAAAGGTTGTTTGTACGTGGATCAGTGATTGTCTAGTCATGTTGTAAGTCTACGTGAGTACAGTATATCAAGTTAGCGATATTTGGGAAGTGGAATTGCAGTATTTTAGTAGTCTTTTTGCTTTGTGAGTCAGTAGATCCACAAGTTGGGGATTGGTGAACGATAAGAGATGTGGGGATGAGGTGATGAGGGTTGAGATGGAAGGGAAATGTCGAAAGTGATTTTCCTGAATCAGTGAATAGAAATGAAAAGATGACATGTATTTGCAGTCTGTCAATCAGAAGGATATGTATCAAGAAGGGTTAAAAGATGTAAGGAAATAGTCTTGCGTGTGTCAGTATGTCATCTCTTGCTAGTGGTGTTGGATAGAATGTGTGGAGAGGGGGAGGTTGAAAAGATGACTAAGAGAAAGGATACCCAACAAATGATGATTATTCTATGGATAGTGTATAGGAAATACAATCCTTTATGATCCCTTCCTTGGGTCATCGCATTACGCATCACACATCGCTTTTGATCCATTGACGTTTGGCGGAGTTTGAATAGAGATGTTGAGAGTGGAAAGAAGACATAATTTCGTCATCCATATTTATATGTTACACCTCCTCCCACACTTCACACAGTTCGAAATTTACCTTTTTGAGACGTTACGCGTTACACTACTATTTGATAATTTTCAACTCACAATTACACTTTTCGCCCGACCGTTTAGACACCTGTAAGCGAATTGGAAGAGAAGAGCGGACTTGTGAAGGAAAGATCATCTTGATTCGCTTTTCAAAATTCCCGCAAATACGGGGCAATTTGGAAGAGTCTTATATCAGGAGAAATTCAAACAAACGACCAAACTCACAATGACGACTCTATGTACCGACCGACCGGCAACGTATCACCGTGAAATAACCCATATTCAGGAAGGAGATCGAAAATACAACAACCCACCTTCTCCTACACCCGAACAATTACCAGGTAATAGACGTGGTATCGTTTTGGGTATTTTTGATTGGGTGTTTGAAGCTTGGGGAGAACAAACGAATGGGGTGAAGGTTGTATTACCAGGTTTGAGGAAACGTCGAACGGATTATATTTGAAATTTCCCCCTTTTACTTATACATATTCATACTCTGATTCGATCAAGATCCATTTGAATATTTTCGATGATCTGTAGGATTGTCAATTGCATTTGATCGATATGTCTTGTCTTATGAGTCGTTGGGTGTTTACGTGTCAAGGTATTGATTGTCATGTTTTGAACCGATCTCCCCATGTCATGTCTCAGATACGAATGTGGACATAAGAATACTCGTACTCGTAGTACATAGTAGTAGTGTTGGTGGTTGCAGCAAGCAAGACCGTGCATTCGGGTTGATGTGCCACAAAACGCCACCATACTCAACGCCGGAATTCTCCGACCGGTCCTGTTCCACTCTCGCATCCAACCCAGACTCGTATTCACACCCAACGTCTTCGCTTCCTATACCATCTCTAAGCCTTCTTTGACGTCTCGCTCCTACTTTTAACTCTTGATTGTATTTGGAAACATGGCCCGATTGTAACACTGGAGTCGTTTCAGCGCAAAACCACCCTTTGTCCCGTTATCGAGCTCCTCGGTTCGCCATTCTCCACGTCTGCCGGAATCTTTCTCAACCTCCAGCTATCCCGGGTACCACGGACAATCAGAAAGACAAGTGGATACCTTCTGAAGTCATTCGGATAGACTCATGACCACTTTAGACCCTCCATCTTTTCATCTGCGAGTGGGAGACGATATGGAAGGGGGTATGCCTACACCCACATATGGGGGAAGTGTTAATACCGGTGCCGAATGGGATTATGTCAATGGACGAAGCAGGTATGTTTCACTTTATGACACATTCGCTTGTTTCTTTCGCCGAATGTCTTTCCTCATTATGCATCCTACCTATTTAGGTTGAATAAACATCTTGATGCTCTGCGGAGCAAAGGAAGGGGAAGAGATCGAGGAATGCATAATGTAAAAAGTATTGAGTAAAGCTGACCATTAGTCGAACACCTTCCCGTTCACCTCATCGATCTCATCCTGACACCCACACACATCATCTTTCCCTATCGCAAGATACCAACGGCAATATGAATTATTCCGGTGGACCGGGAGGATCATTACCTCCACGTACACCACCCACCTCCTTTCCCGCCCAACCTCAAGAACCCACAATCAGCGAAGAAGCCGCCGCCGTCATATCGCGAAGTGTTAAACAATCTCAACCCAACCCACAAGCTAGCTCTAGTAGGAATGGTAAATCTCGTTCGAGAATGGTGGGTGATTGGCAACTTCAGAAAACGCTAGGACAAGGGAGTATGGGTAAAGTTAAATTGGCTACGAACGTCATCAGTAATGAAAGGGTGAGTTTACGATATGAATATGAGATCTTGACTGACTTGCAGTGCGCTGTCAAGATCATCCCCAGATTCTCTGAGAGCACTCGAAGGGATGAACCACGTTCTCCTGAGGAAGCGGAAAAGTTGCGACAAAAAGACGAATCCAAAGAAGTCCGAACGGTTCGAGAAGCGGCTATTTCATTACTCCTCCATCATCCATATGTCTGTGGTATGAGAGAATTCATCACTCATACGCATCATCACTACATGATCTTCGAATTCATCGACGGCGGTCAAATGCTTGATTATATCATTTCCCATGGTCGATTGAGGGAACGTGCAGCTCGCAAATTTGCTCGTCAGATAGCTTCGGCTTTGGATTATTGTCATCGAAACTCCATCGTTCATCGAGATCTGAAGATTGAAAATATTCTCATTAGCAAAAACGGAAATATCAAAATCATCGATTTTGGACTTTCCAACTTGTATTCCCCTCAAAGACATTTATCGACTTTTTGTGGATCGCTGTATTTCGCTGCGCCCGAATTGCTCAACGCCAAACTGTATACCGGTCCAGAGGTCGACGTGTGGTCTTTCGGTATCGTTCTATACGTACTGGTCTGTGGTAAAGTCCCCTTCGACGACCAAAGCATGCCCGCTTTACACGCCAAGATCAAACGAGGTTTGGTGGAATATCCCGCTTGGTTGAGTACGGAATGTAAATCGATACTTGCTCGTATGCTGGTGACCAATCCCGCGGATAGAGCTACGTTACAAGAAGTCATGAATCACCCTTTCATGACCAAAGGCTATGACGGACCACCAGACTCACACTTGATCCACCGAGAGCCACTTCGAGCAGATGATCTCGATCCGGAAGTCATCAATGCCATGGGAGGATTCACTTTTGGAACTCCTGGACAAATCCACGACGAGCTCCGAGCCGTTCTGACGAGCGACCTGTACACTTCAACCGTAACGTCTTGGGAGGCACGTAGAGTGCGACGAGGTCCAGCTGCTTCAACTTCGTCGATGGCGTTGAGCGATACTTCTGAATCACCCAAGAAGAAACGATTCAGTGGCTTCGACTTCAAACGCAAGCTCTTTCGAGAGGAGAAGAAGGTGGAGGAACCGCCACCGAAAGAAAAAGATCCTGTAGATCCTACTCAAGGGTTTGACCCTTTGATATCGATTTATTTTCTCGCCAGAGAAAAGATGGAAAGAGAAAAGGTTTATGGAAAAGGTCATTTCGCTTCTTCTCAAGGATCCTTCGATGTTCAACCTCAAGCGTCTGGTTATGGAAGGGCTTTACCAAGTCTACCTATCCCACCTTCTACTCATACGATGGGATACGAAGTTCCTCCTCCGAATGATTATGGTCCCCAACCTCGTATGCGTGCCGATGACGTTCCATCACCAATAATGAAACATCCTTCTGTAGCTGGAGAAAACAGTAATCTCGCTCATATTCCTACCGCTCATCAACGACAACCATCACTTCATCAACCCCCTTCACCTCTTCAACCCAGCGCAATGGATCGAGATGAAAGTTCGTTATCCAGACGATTCGGTTTATTGGGCCGAACACCTAAATCACCCATGACCGCACCTCTACGATCCAGTTCAACTCGTGGACAAGTCCCTCCTTCTACTTCTTTACCCCCAGATCGGGCTCGAGCAGGTACTTACGGAGAAAAGAAACATGAGCGTAGAGTTTCAGTCGGTAGTATTTCTTCAATAGGTCGAACAAGTTTAGGTAGAAGATCATCATCTCGGAAACCCGCTACTTCAGATAGTCCATGGGACGCTCCTAGAGAAGCAGACGAAAATCGAACTCCGACACCTGAAGAAGTTGAAACGGATCAGAATCAAGGTTCGAACGGATATATTAAACCCGTTTATCTCAAAGGATTATTTTCAGTCTCTACGACATCTACAAAACCCGCCGCGGTTCTCACTCGTGATATTCATAATGTTTTGGAAAGGTTAGGAATCAAACATCGACTTATAAAAGGAGGATACGAATGTGTACATGTACCATCCATCGATCTCAATTCTGTGTTACATGGAGATGAAGCGAGTACTTCTTTATCAAACGTTCATAAAACACCGACTACCAACGGGATCGGGACGAAAAGAAAGAATTCATTGAAGGAAAAAGGAAGTAAACAACAAATGTATTCTCCTGCACCTTCTGGAGCCATGGCTTCTAGAGGTCCCAGTCCTTTGAGACAAACTTCAAGTGGGACGGTGAGCGCTGATGGAGAGAAGAATGGGAATGGGAATGGACATGGACATGGGAATGAAGATTATGGGATGCGAAGAGGGAGGGATGAAGATGCTGATGCTTGGGCTTCGGTAGGTGAAGCGGGTAGTAGGTTGATTGTGAGGTTTGAGATTAGTGTTGTGAAGGTGAGCATTAATCTTGTTCCTAATGCTTCAAATCTCCCCTCCATGTAACGAGCAGATGACTGTGCAAGACCTCCGGCTACGTGTCTGTTGGAGACCTACCAATCCGTTTTCCAAGGCATCATGTTTCATTTCTACACTAGATCTATGTATCTATGTGGCTTTGAAGGGAAGAACCAGAAACTGATGTTCAGGTCCCTTGGTTACCTCTACACGGTATACAATTCCGTCGTGTCGGAGGTGACGGATGGCAATACCAAATGTTAGCCAAAACGATATTACGTGAAATGCGATTGTAGGGATGGTTTGTGCATGTTGATTGAGGTTTGGACAATGAGTTTTGGATAATTTTCATCTAGCTCTACATGTAAGAATGAATGACGAATTTTGATGATGATCAGTTATTGTGGATCAATCAATGTGCTTTACGTTCCACGGTGGTACGGTGAGCCGGCAATGCACGGGCCATAAGCCACGGCCACGAGGTGCGTAATGAGACTCATGATGACTACGAGTATCTTTCCCTTTGCCCTTTGAACATATTTACAATAACGTCGACGAGTGAATGGTCCGGGTAGTGTGCGATGATAGAAAAGCAGCTAGCAGCTAGCAGCTTAGCACAGACCGGTTCCAGCAAATGAAATTAAAACGCACAGACCAAGCATTAGCCGATCCCCGATTGAATTGATCCGAGAGAAAAGTAAAGTACCGATCATTATTTCGATCCGATTGGGAATCCCCCCCCCTAATTCCCCAAGGCCCAAGAAACTCGTCCCTAATTTCCTAATTCCCTAAACGTAGTCGTACTCGTTGTTCCATAACACATTCCTCTCGTACTTCTGTGGTGTTGTGTTCATTTGATATTTCAATTATTCATGATATAAGGTCAAGACAGGTCACAGGAGGATAGAAACGGTTAAAGTAAAGAAGATGTTAGTCGATATGGAAGAAGAAGGTGAGTTATTTGATTTCTTTCCTATTCACCCTCTTTGGGATTTTCTCCTTGTATTCATACGATTCCATGGGTTTCATCACATATTCCAGTATCATGTTTCTGGTCGTTAGGTGTTTTATGCTGCACTATGTATTATGAAGGGCTGGACGAGATGAAGAAAAAAGAGAAGATGAAGGGAATGATCCAAACTGAGAACAACTAGTCAACCTTCACCTTCCACCTACACCTCAAACTCCACCTTACCAAAGTTCGACTCCCTCGGATACTTCACCTAAAACACCTACACAAAATCTGACTTCTGCTTTCGGATCATTCTTAACACCACCATCTACGAAACAAAAACCTTTCTCTACACCTACTTTCTCAACGGGTCCTCTTACTCCCTCTGCTACTCCACCAATCACTTCCTCTGTCAATTCCTCCACTACACCAACCACACCCTCCATCATATCCCCCACTACAATCTCACCTAGCGATGTCGAGCCCAAGGTCTTACCCTCAAGTAATAAGATCGAACTCAAGGTCATACCCTCAAATGACAAGATTGAACCTATAGAAAAACGTCCACCCCCTTCTAGACAAAACTCAATAAGACGGAAACCCTTACCTGGTTATTTGGTACTTCCCAATCAAACAATTCCTATAAATCATCCATTCGCTACACACACACCTTCTCCCACTTCTGGACAGTTCGTGTGGAATAACGCTTCCGACCAAAATCCACCTGATGGAACGGACCTTTCTCTCACTTCAAAAGGTCACTTATCACTGAACCCACCCTCACCCATCTCAGCAGGGAATAGAGATGTTGGAGATATATTCTTCAGACCTCACCAAGGAGGATTACCACCTCCTCGTAGACCGAAATCCGCTGTCTTACCATCAGGACGACAAGATTCTTTCACCCTTCGACCAGTTCAGCGCTCCACATCTTGGGTAAACCGCCCACGGGAGAATCATCATCGTGTGGAGACAAGTTCTGAGGTGACCGTGGAACCTTTGAAGGATGACCATCTTGGTGGAGGGAGCATCCGGGGAGATGATTCTAGTGGAGAAAGACAGGCCCTGAAGGGAGGAGCAGAAGGAGGATCCTCGGAAGATCAGATGTCATCCGTGGTACTGGTGGAATTCAAGAAAGAAACCATAAGAAGGTTATCTTCCACTCTCCCCTCTCTGGAATTGGCCATTGATGGATCCCCACCCTCTATGATCACCGGTCGTCAATCACGAGCAGAGTCCTTACCCCGGAAGAATATCTCTTCACCTAAGAAGAAAGAGGAAGGTCTTATTGTCAATCTGAACAGCCCGGTAGGATCTCAACATCGTAAAATATCTCATCCCTCTATGGATTCCACACAGTCATTTAGTATCCCCACATCTTTGAGCAACAAGCGTTCGGTTACTCTAACTTCGTTAGCCAAGGTGAAAACAATTGTCAGTCCGCCAAGGAACACCAAACCGTCATCATCATCAAAATCATCTCAGCCCAAACCTATCTTTCCTACTCTGCCCACTCGCAAAAAGGTACAGGACGATTTCTCAGTAGATCAGATTCCAACAAAGTCACAACTGTGGGAAGCGGCCATGTGTTTCGTTCGAGATGAAGAAGGTCAATTGGTACCGTTTCAAAATCTATTCCCTCTTACCGGTGATCAAGACCATGGATGGAGAGATCATCGAGGTAAAGTTCGTCCTCATGAACCTGACCCTGTGTCACAGTCGACTTCTATGTTACCACAGGTACCCTCTAACTCCTCATTACGAGCTACACAGAATATCGGACGACAAAAACCCTCTTCTCTCTCACAAGCAATTATGCACAATGACAAACGACCATTGGAGTCTGCAGGGGCCCAAGAGACGACGTACCACCCCCCGAAGACTATCGTATTCTTCATTCGACATTTTTGGTGTGGACAATGTCAAGATTACACCTTGGCATCATTAGGTTTACTAGATCCGGATGCGTTAGCGAGGAAGAACATCAGGGTGGTGGTGATCTCCAATGGGAGTTGGAAGATCATCAAGGCTTATAGAAAAGTATTCAATTGTCCTTTTCCTATCTACGTCGATGGACCTAGACGGTTGTATGGTTTGTTAGGGTGAGTCGTCATCTTTCCTTCCTCCCTTCCTCCCTCTGATGGCTTCGCTTTTGAGAGGGAGGTCAAGCTGTATATAGAGCAGGTCTCGTGGAGATCCACGGAGAACTCTTTGATCGACTCAGCATGACGAGGAAAGAGGAGGGGTATCGGACATCGCGTTCAGGAGCGATGTAGATTGAATGGAATAATGGAGCTAAGAATTAGAATGACAAAGATGACCAACGATTTTGGACCTCTGTTGCACGGTCGAGCGGCATATCATCAAAGTGGTGTTCCCGGACAGTTACTCAGAGGAGGATATGTACGTTTTTATCACTGCTCTCCATCTTCTTACACTGCACTGTTTCTGTTCCCTTGTACTCGGAATATTCGTCATACTCCCCTTATCCCTTCAGAGTTTGTCTCCTCCATCACACTCTATCCATCCTCACACTCTCCACGACTTCTCTCGGCCTTTTCAAAGACATCGATCCAAAGATTGGCTGCTGTACATGACTGACTACTGACGGGCAGAACGCACTGTTCAAATTCCCCATGGCAAAACCTGGCAAGCTGACTCAATTGGGGGGAGAATTCGTCCTTACAGAAGGGTTCAATTGTGAATTTGCTCATCGTATGACTAACACCTCTAGTGAGTCTACATTCTCTTCCTCTGCTCCACCCCTTTCCCCCTCAAGCAAGTGTCATGCTCGTTTCGAACATTTCCCAATGTTTTGTCAAGCTGTACTCCCTGTGTGCCCGGAGTTCTTCCTGTCTCGGATATCTCTTGTCCAAAGCTGTTCCATTTTTCGTTCCAAAATTGCACTGGTATCTCAAGCTCCCTGCGACTCAGAAGGTTGTTTGAGACTGGATGAAACACCAACATACACTCATTTACAGACCACATGGAAGCTCCCGACGTTTGCAGAATAGCAGGCGTCCAACATCCCACAAAAACCGAAGTCACCAATGTCCAATTGGCCGAGGAACAGCGTAAAGAGTTGGAGAGGTTGGAAGAAGAGATGGTCAGATGGAAGAAAAGTAGGAAAGAAGCTTTGGAGAGGTAAGTTTATTTCCTCCTTTTTCTTTCTTCATCCTATACCTTTACCCCCTCTCGAGTAACACCGTGTCATGTCTGACGAAGATCACAAATTATGAGAATGAGCTTCAATTTCTATTGATTGGTGAGATGCTGGGAGAATTGAGATTAGGGAAGAACAGAGGAAATAAGTTACTAATTCAAAGCATACAAAAACGACGTGCGGCACGTCGAGGAGAAGTTTACACACCACATCTTGATCCTACTATCGTCTCCCCAGATGCGGACGAAGACCTAGAAGATATTTCAGAGTCTCATGTGATTGATAATGGGTCAGTACGTCGAGGTCCGGAAGATCTTGTTTCCGATATTGGGCCGCAAGATAATGCCGAATTGACAGCAGTCAAGCAAGGTCTCGATGTGCGGGTTGAATAAGGAAAAAATATATGATCAAGACTTTCTTGGGAATGGACGGTAAGATGAGTAACACGTATAAACCTCATCCTGTTTGACACCTATTTTCGAATCAAGTTGATGATTGGGCGCATAGATTATACATACTTGTATAGATACACAGGCTTGAAATGCATACAGATACACGGGCTTGAAGTGCATACAGATATACGGACATGTTTCTAAGATATATACTAATATGCTACAATTTTTCTCACAATTCTGGTTGATCAGAATATCTAGATAAACTCAACCAACCAACTAAAGAACCCATTCCTTTTTTATGTCTCTGTTTCCTCTCTTGACTCTGCTTTTCAACCTTATTCGTACTCATCCACAATTCCGCTTCTACCTCTTCACCCAAGTGAATATATAGTGGAAGAAAAACCCTAGGTTCTCCATTCAATAAAGGAACGGATAATCCTCCACGTGGATCAGTAGAGAATATCTGACCGGATATTACGTCGATCACAGGTAAAAGAGGTTTATAAGATGTTAACATACTTGGTACGTGAACCACAAATGTGGGAGATAGAGAACCTGAGTTGGTGAGAATCGTCAAGAGAGGTGGTTTGGATATTGATATGGTATGATTGTTAAGAATTAAAGTACGGATGAGGGTGGATAAGAAAGGTGGATGTTGGATGGCTTTTCTTCTAGCTGTGTTTAGTGTGAGAAAGGTTGAATAGAGGGGCTGATCGTTAAGATACTTCTTAATTGATCGTCATATTAGGAGATCTAAGATTACGAAGACGGGTCATATTTGAGGAGAATATTGTAGGAGAAAGAGGGTGAGGTCTCAAACTTAGGGAAGGTTTGAACAGAGTGAGAGCGATGTGATAAGGGAAGAGCAGTTGTGAGAGGATGACAAAAACATACGGAAGTGGTCTCGTAGCCATGTAACCAGATAGCTTCTCGGTTATGTGGATCATGACCTCCTCTCAAACCCTATCCGTCAATTGTCATTCCTGATTATCTATGATGGTTTGAGAAAGACAGTAAAAACAAGACTGACATGTTCTTGTCCCATATAAACAATCGGAAATCCGTCACTGATGAATGGATATACCGCAGCGTTCTTCACCAACTATAACATCAACTCCTTGCTCTTCACATCATCATAAGAAAACTCTTGACATTTGTACTACATATGCGCAATAAACTCACCACGGGATCAGGAGCCACACCTGCCAATCTGGCAAAATCATGATTACTACATTATATCAACTTTATCCGCAGTCAACTTGTCTCCTACAGTGAGAAGGTGGAACTCACTCTAAGAAACTTCCTAGAAGAGTGGGATCAGGTAATAACCTATGTACTCTCCCAATCATCTCCGCTAAAGATCTCATATTTCCTTCTGTACTTTCGAAAGCTCTTCTCAAATGCCAAAAAGTAGCATAATCTAATAAACTCCCCACTGCTGAACGTTGATATGGTCCGAGATAAGATGGATCACCTTGTAAAACTTCACCCATGGCGGCTACACCAGCTTGAAAGATGAAATCTGGCCAGAAATCTTTCCGGATATGTTTCACTGTATCTATACGTAATGCGTCGATAGAGTATTTCTGTACCAGTTGACGTATCCAGGTATGTAAGGCTCCAACGACTTTAGGGTTTTCAGTCTGAAAGTCAGTCGTCCATGGATGAATATACAGATGGAAATGACGGACGTTGAGATCTGCCATTTCTTCTGTTAACCAACCTGACCGTCAGTGGTCCAGACTAGACAGCTGTCGAAATTTTCACGCAATGCCCAGGGAAGGAAAAACCATGAAGCAGAAGGAACACTAAAGCTGAGATGAAGTGTTGAAGAGAAGGGGTGGGAAGGAGAGAATAGACTTGGACTCACATTGTTCGATCTGAGTAGAATCATCCCAATCATTAGGAATACAAAATTCATGAAAATCATCAGGATCATCAAATACACCATAAAAGTTGCTGGGATTGAAAACCTGTCTTGATATCGTGCCGACGTGATTGGCGACCTATGGATCAGCTTGACATTGGTAGCAGACAAGGTAGCAGCTGGAACAAATGACTCACAACGTCTACCATGAGATACATCCCTTTGGAGTGAATAGCATTTGAGAGATCTATCAAATCTTGTTCAGTACCGAAATGATGGTTGACCTCTCTCCATCAGCTTACTCGTAGAGTTGTTTGAAGCTCAACAAACTTGACATATCCGAAGCCCAGTATCCTGCGTGATCAGCGACAACATGGGAATGAGGAAGTAACATACCGTGATAGGCGTCCCCGAGGGAGATGGTGGTTCCTTCTATGTTTGCAACCACTGGGGATATCCAAACTGTCATCAGGGAGGCTTAAGTCTTCTGCAACACCAATACATTCTTCTCTCGCACGAGACGGATATCTTACTACGAGGTCTAGGTGCGGAGCAAAGGTGGGGTGGACTGGGTCCAAGTGACGGACGACGGAAGAGTATTGGATGAGGGGTCCAGCTGGAAATGGATGAGTAGGCAGACAAGCAAGGATGACATACCCGTATCAAAACCCATCCCTTGAATATAATCCAACCGTCTTTCCAAACCTTTCCAATCACCTCCGCAATATAACCTAGCACCTGTATCACAAGCTACTATCTGATCATCCGCTCGGGCGAAACGATCCGTGATGACTTGATAGATGGACCTATGTCGGAGCTCTGGAAGGGTGAGAGCGGTGGTTAGGGTGACACATAGCCAGAGACCGAGCAGTCTGGACAGATATAAGACTGTCATCGTTTTTCCACCTCGAGTGCGGGATGAGTGAAAGGAAGGTATTTGTTGGCATAAAGTATGAAGCAAAGTCAAAAGTCGAATACAAATCGGTAGCGATCGAACAAACTTTCACAGACTTGAACTTCAGTAGCTTACTTTTGGTTCTTTTCACCAACTCTCTTTCCTAATCATTCACATTATTCTTACAAGATGTCTCTCTTGAGATCAACTAGATCCTCGCTTCGAGTACTAAGCCTATCCAAACGATCATCCTATCCATCCTACATCTCTTTCCGACCTCTCTCAACTACTTCTACCAACTCAAAATCCGGCGATCCTTTCCCCCTTCCACTATCCACCCCGGAACTTCAATCCCTTGCTTCCCGTCCTTCCGACTCGACGCAGGAAGACAATTCACCTTGGCCAGAACCTCTCAAGCGGGAAGGAGAAGATGAAAAGACTCTAAGGGCGAGATTGGTGTATCAAACGAGAAAACGGGGAATGTTGGAAGGAGATTTATTATTGAGCACATTTGCCAGGGATCAATTGGGGATTATGAATTTGAATGAGTTGAGAGAGTTTGATCGAGTGAGTGAATACATGTATTCTTCTATATACTATCATACACATGAATTTATTGACTTTACAAAATAGTTTTCGAAATAAAGACAGGCGGTATGGCTGATTTTTAAAGTTGTTAGATGAACCTGATTGGGATATATATTATTGGTCCATAGGCAAGAAACCACCTCCAGAACGATGGGCGGACACTGAGTTACTCAAAAAGTAAGTTCAGCCAACAGTTATCCCTCATTGAATCAAACAGTAATTTTGGAATGCAGCTCATGTGCAGATTACAGAGACATGCCAAGAACGAGGGCAAGGTAGTTCGTGTCATGCCTGATTTATGAATGAAATCTACCTTACGACTCACAAAACTACTTGCATGGCCCAAAACACTACCAGTATAACAAACTTATAAACTTACTGAATTATTATGTCTCCCTATTTTCTCCTTGTTGTGGAACAGGACATATACGTGAGTCAACCTCCGTCAGCGTGTCTTCTGCTTCACCAGACCCAACCGCCATACCATCGTACCAAGCACTATCAACGGCACAAACTTCAATCCCCACCCCAACAAGACCAATGGGATCTCCAACAGACTGACCAGCAACGACTCGTCTTCCTCCCCTTCCTCTTCTTCAAACACGACGTCCTCCCCCTCGCTCGGTCCAACTAGCAGTAAAGCTATCACCACGAATCCCGCAAGGAGGATGTAATGAAGTTGAAATGATCGGTAGTGCGGATTTTCGCCCGGTGTGCGGACAGGCCAGCCCTTGACCCAGTCCATGATGACGGGTCGAATGGTCATCCCTATCGTCGCGAGCAGCTTGAGTAGAGAGAAGGGTAGGCGCAAAAAGGAGAATGTCAGAGATAAAACAGGCAAAGAGAAATTGAAAGCACCCTTCGAGCCTGAATGACTCGATTCCCCACCATTTCCGAACCAGGGTGATGAGCGAACGGTAGTGGTGGATTTAGGCGCGTCAAACGTGACCGTAGATGTGGTCTTAGGGACGGAAGCTTTGGCTGTCCATGTTTGGGCAGGACGACTTGGACCGTTTGACATGGACAAAAGAGATTTAGGGGGTCGAGAGGAGATTCGATGTGAACGGCTCCTGGATAGACTGCCTCTGGAAAACAGAATAAGAAGTGGCAAGGCAAGTAATGCGGCTAGAATATATGGGGCATATTGAGAGAATGACTCTTGCGGTTCAGCATCGGAATCGTCAGAGTCAGAAACAGAGTCGAGAGATGGGTCTATTGATGAGGACGGATCTGAGGGATCTGAGGGGTCTGCTGGATGTGTAGCCGTGATAGAAATCCGTCGTTGGCGACGCCGTTGCTTCTCAGGATTATCTTCATTGGGTGGAGGAGGCGGAGCAGGATCAGTCGTCGAGTTGGAAGGTGGGGGAGCTGTGAGGGAAATTCGTCTTTTGACCCGAGGTGGTCTTGTTGAGCCTTCTTCCAATACTTCTTCAGTGGTAGAGTTTCCCGGTGGCAGGTGTTGTTCCGACGACCGGCGTTGATCACTGCCATTCTTCTTTCCGGGATCTGCTAGACTTTCAAGGTCTTGTTGAGGCTCCACTGGAAATGTTAGCCCAAAACGATGAGACGAGAGAGCTTACTCACCTGAGGGCTTCTCTTCTGAGTCCGGAGGAGCAAGTGGATTTTTGGGATCCTTAGATTCCTCACCCGATTTAGGTCTTCTTGTTCCGGCAACCGGAGGTTTTGATCCATCTTCCAGAGGAACATCTTTAGTATTTTGCGGTGGTCCTTCTACTGGTTCAAGCTTACGGTCAGTCGGAGCTAGAGGAGTTCCTTGTGGTCGACGTGGAGGGGGGAGGGGCAACTTTTCTGCTGGGATGGGCGGTTTACCCTGTTGTTTATCTGGCTGTAAACTTGGATCAACTAGCTCAGTAGGTGGTCCCCGTTGCTCTGGTGGGGGTGGGGGTGGAGGTTGTCCGTTTACGGGCGGTTCTTTAGGTGTCCTGCCCGGATCTTCAGAAAGAGGATTTGGGCCAGTTGGTGGTGGTGGTGGTGGTGGTGGTTGTATTGGATCAGTTTCAGGAGGAATCGGCGGCGTCCCCTCTTGCACTTCTTCCTTCTTCTTGCCCTTTCCAGACGGATCCTCAACTTGTTGTGGATTCTTAGGATCCTTGAGTCGTGTTCCAGGCGGAAGCTGAGAGCCAGATGGTAGTGGTGGCGGCGGGGGTGGTACTGGATCGGATTTAGGAGGTACTGGAAACTCGCCCTCTTGCGATTCTTCCTTCTTCTTACCCTTTCCAGGTGGATCTTCTACTTGCCGTGGATTCTTGGGATCCTTGACTTCTGTTCCAGGCGGAAGCTGAGAATCAGGTGGTGGTGGAGGAGGAAGAGGAGGAGGTTGTGATGGGTCTGATTCTGAAGCTGGAGCACCTCTATTCCGTACTTCTTCCGGCTTTCGTCCTTTGTTGGAAGGGTCCCCCTCTCCTGGTTCTACTTTTTTCCCACTCGGGGGAGCTTGTTGTTGTTGGGGTGGTGGTGGTATCGGCGTTGGATTCGGGCCTGCCGGAGGTTTTGTCAGAGGCTTGGGCTCAATACTTCTAGGATTCTGCCCCTGTTGTTGCTTGGTTGGGTCAATCACCTGAGGTTGTCTTTGACCTGGATCTTCAGTAACCCCCTTCGGTGGTTCTTTCGGTCCGCTTGGATTCTTTGGGGTTTTCCTTGGTCTTCCGTTCTTATCATCTCTTGCAGGGTTTGCAGTCGGATCAGTCCCATCTTTCTTAGGTGGGGTACCATTTGATTTCACGCCTGGTTCCCTTCCGGGAGGTTGTTGTGACGATGATCCGGGAGGTTGTTGTTGTGATGATGATTCAGGTGGCTGTTGTTGTGACGATGATCCGGGAGGTTGCTGTTGAGAAGATGATCCAGGTGGTTGTTGCTGTCGAGAAGATGATCCTGGGGGTGGTCGCTGTGACGACTGTGCCGGAGGTTGTTGCTGTGAGGATGATCCGGGAGGCTGTTGTTGCCTTGAAGAAGGGGTCCTCCCATCTTCCGTATCCCCCGATTTCTTTCCCTTTCGTTTCTCCTCAGTGGATTTTGCAGCTGGATCCTGGGACCTTGAAGGTTGTTCCGTCCGCTGTCCAGGATCAGGAGGTTGACTTCCAGGAGTTCTTTCTGTTCCTCGACGAGTATCTGACGGTTGACGTGAAGATTCCGGTTGTCGTTCTGTTCTGGGACGACTAGCTGGAGGATTTCCAGAAGGGTCCCGTGGTCTCCCAGAGTTTGAACGGTCTTTAGGATCAGCTGCCGGAGCTTGTTCCCTTCTTGGATTGCCATCTCTTGTTCTCGATGGTGGCTGCTGAGACCTATCACCCTCTTGCCCTGTCTTCTCCGTCCGCTTAGGATCCGTTTGACTGGTCCCCGCCCTTCTGTTGTCAGGTGGATTGGATCCGTTTGACCTTCGCGGGGCCGTTCGATTAGTAGAATCGGATGGTGGTTGACCTCCTGGTCGTCTATCTGAAGCTGACCGTGATGGATCTCTGGTCGGTCCCTCAGTCTTTGGATTAGACCTTTCTGGTCGTCTAGTCGGATCTCCAGAGCTGGCTTCTGGTCGTCGAGTTTTTGTTGCTGGGTCGGCAGGTTGGTCACGTCGAGGTGTCTTGGAGGGTTCTCTCGGCCTTGATCCGTCTCCGGACGGTTCTACGGGAGGTTGTCGTGTTCCTGCTCGGTCCTTGGCAGCCTTTTCTTGCTCGGCTTTCCTGGCCGCTCTTTCTTTCTCCTTCGCAGCTTTCTCCTTCTCAGCTCTTTCTTTCTCCTTGGCTGCTTTCTCCTTTTCCTTCGCATCTGCGGCATCATCTTCTGTCCTTGTATTCCCTTCTGACCTCTCTCTTCTCACCCCATCTCCTTCCCCCCTCCTGCCATCGCCCTTCCCATCACCTCTTCCCCCTGTACGATCATCCCTATCTCTTCCATCGCCTTTTCCATCCTCTCGCTTTGTAGTCTCTTGCCCACCTATCATCAGCCTTGAGCCATGTAAGCAACACATACTCACCGCTGCCGACCATGGCCAACCAAACCAATACCAACAATAACAAACCCATTCCTAACCCACCCTTGTCCATTTTCCCACCAGCACCATCCCCTCTGGTTCCTCCTCCTGAGCTCAGATATTCCCACCATGACACCTCGCCCGCGGCGGGATTAGTATCATTAGTCGTCGTACCATTGAGGTAGCTTACGTAGGTCGTATTGTACACTGGGGGTAGAAGGCATTCTTGAGGATAGAAATGACACAGGTGCCATTTAAGCGTTTGAGCGGAAGGGTATTGCCATCCTGGTTCCCATGTTTCTTCCCATTCTTCTTCGATTTCAAAATCTAGAGGGTCAGGAGTGAGGTATTGTGAACCGCCGTCGGGGAAGACGTCATCGGACCATGGTTGATAGTCTTCGGTATAGATTGGGAGGTCGTAAGAAGGAAGATCAAAGTGAAAATTATCACCAAAAGTTGTGGACATCACTTACGAAGGAAATAATGAGAACATGATGTCAGTCTTCAGGTAAGGAAGAAGAACAGTATGTTGAATTTGACATCCTTTGTGATGGAGACTCCGGGAGTGAGTAAAGGAAGGATTTTCTACGTCTGTTGGAACCTCATAGACGTTTCAGGATCCATGTCAAATGTTAGAATTGGGATGATTTGGGGATACAAGTAGTGTCCCTGTATCGTACGTGATGCCAGAGATATGTGAGATATATATCGAGATAGACTTGTCATCCCTCCAGCAAAATCCTAATGAATCTTCTTCTTTCGTCCAGCTGCGTGGTGAGAGCTGCGATGCCGAATACGGCAGGACATAACACATCAACTGATCAGTCAGAATCTGCCTGGTCTGACATGATGTATGGAGAAAAGACTGACCTAACCGAGGGTCAATGATCTCCATGGCCGCAGGTGCTTCAATACCCCCTTCATCACCTTTTGGTGTCAGACAGAGCCGTACCACCGACATGAGACCGATCAAGACCTATCTGTCAGTCTGAACGGTATTTACCCTGCAGGACTGGCTCACATTGGTATTGACCTGTTCCAGTCCTTCCAAGCTCGCGAATGCCTCATCTCGGTCACTTGATTTAAGACAGATGGGTTGGTGGATCAAGGGAATGAGAGGAGTGGGCAAACAAGCCAGGATATGTAGCAGAGCAGCGCAGACTATCGAGCCGCTTTTCTCTGGTATAGGCTGGCCTAGGTCGACGCACGAAACAGTCAGCGACAAAATCTGAATCAACCAATAGCGAGCTTACATCTATAATATCTAGGAGTTTGGATAGTGAAACCTCCCCAATCCAGTCGCTTTCCGTAGGATGGTCCATCAGATACTCCAGTAGGATCCACAGAGGTCGAGCGGGCTTGACACCAGTCTTCTTTTCGTCTTGAGGCAATCCTGCTCGAAGTGTCGAGACAGCTTGCCGCTGCGCGCGAGACATTGACCTCGTCGACTCAGGTAATAAGGGCAGGACATGAAGTGGCATCCCGATAACAGTGGGGGCAAAAGTGGCTTCCATGGTGATGAACTGGGTATAAGACAAATAGGCGGCTTTGGTAGCGACGTTCAGCTCACCGGGTTCTTTCCGTCCACAACGCCGAAGACGAGGACATCTGTGATTAATCGCCAGCGATGCTGGAAAAGTTGTACTTACCTTTCATTTCGTTATCATTACCAGTGAATCGTAATGCCCAATCTTCATCGACATACATCACGACCTGGACTACACGTTCTTGACCAGCCGGGACGACTCCATGCGAGGGAAATGGCCAGAGGAAAGGTTTGCCTGATTGTCAAAATACATTTGGGAGGACATTCAAGTGGCTCACAAATGGGCTTGTCGGGTGCAGGACCCTTGAAAGAGAAAGTCGACGGTACTTTGCCGGAGTTCCGCAAAGTAAGCTGCCGAAGAGAGGCTCGGCCATATCTGCATCATCAGTGCCTATCCACGCACACATGGCGAATACTTACAGGACCTGTCCGAAGTCAAGCCCTCCTGGAGAAACGTCCAGTATGGGCCTGTATATCTCTTCGAGCTTATCGAGCTCTCGTTGTATAGTGAGCAAAGTCTGATGCCGTTTCACTTCGTCCACGACCCGAACGGCGGTGGTGTATGTGCCGCAGACTGGTCGGTGATCCGACCACAAGATGTCATGGGAAGAGTAGGAGCTGCAAGCCGTCCCTGTGATCGACAGAGCCGGAGGAAGTGTCCATAAGATTCGATCGGTGTAGGCCGGCGCCCTACGGGTATCGAGGGTGGTACTTGCGTGAACGTATTTGAAGGTGCTTACTGGTCAGCAGGTCTATAGGACAGACAGAAGCAAGCTCACGGAGGAAAATCTATCTTCGCCTCGTAATATCCTGTAAATGACTTTCCGTTCTCGATATCGGCCAGCAGCTGCACAAGTAAGCCCAAGCACCGAGGATGAACGAAACCTCACCTGGTCCCCTTGGAGCATATCCTGCCAGCGTCGTTCGACAATACAAGACGACAATTGTTGCTGATCTAGATCTACTCGATAATTCAGATCGCCCAGCCAGAACTAGAATTTAGCCTCCAGTCCGGCTTGAACACTTCAGACCCACGAGCAAATTCGCATCTTGCACACTGATCAGACGATCCGGATGTTCCTCCGGTAGGAACTCCTCGTACACCTCCTCGAGGTCATCGTCTGGTCTGGGGAAAAGAAGACCTCTACATAGAGTTTCGTAGTCCATCCGCCGCCGCTCGAGTGCGTTGGCAAATGCCGCCAGATCTGAAGATCAGCCTTTTCCAGCTTGTTACACAGAAGGCTCACGAGAGTTCACAAAACACAGTGTCGAGTCGTAGACTTTGAAGCGAACGGCCACGCCCTTTCATCAGCGAGATCCAAGGGAAGCGGTAATGCATACAGCTTTGTTGCCCTGAAAGTCAGCGCAGTCGCCTGAATCTCATGATCAAGGAGATGCTCACTCCAAAACCTAGTAGCCCGATACCTCTCTCACTCGTTTGCAATCGGCTGATTTCCGGCCTCAACGTCCTCCGTACGAGGATTATCATGACCACACCAACATACTGTGTCAAAGCTAGCTGTCCGATGTCAGTCGAAGCCGATTGATTGATAGCCTACTCACTCTTTCAAACTCCCCAGCAACATCACCCAATGCGACCATGATGGCCTCCTCCCATGCTTGAGCCCGGTCAACTCCCTGGGACATGAACAGGGCCTGACTTCGTAGATCTCCTCTATCAGCTGTGTTTGCCGAGGGGAAGAAAGAGCACGCACCAACTTCTTGTAAGCCAAATACCAAAATATCCTCGGAGCCCTTTCCTACTAGTGGAGACAGCTCTTTGGACCCTTTCGGAGGTAGTCTGTCGTTCACGTTATAAGTAGCTATCCGGACTCTGTCCGTTACCCATGCATGCTGACGAGATAGAAGATTACACACCGTAGCGAGGTCCTAGACGACCACTCGCTTTCTCGTATAAAGAGTCGTTTTCTCAGGAAGATGGTACGAGAGAAGCCCTCTGCGAATGGATTGGGATGTTCTTCATCTTTCTCCGATTGCTCCGCGCTCGTCGGCACTGTATCAGGAGTCTGCCCACTGGTTGCTGGAATCAGCAGAGTCGAGAACAGATTCACATGGAAACTCACAGGAATCAGACGGAGAAGTGAGGCTTGAAGTGGAAGCAGATGGCTGTGGCTGTTCTGAGTCTTCCTCTGGAGGGATTGGAGGAGTGACCGGGTACAGGAATGTCCACTTGTGTCGAAGACTTGCAGGTGTTAGGGATGTGCCTTTGGGACTTATCAGCCTTCTCTAAAGCTGGACAAAGGAGAATTCACGAGCTACCTCACTCAGCCGACGTAACTCCACCAAGAGGTTTTGGACCACCACTGTGAGTGAAGCAGAAATCCGTAGTTCGTACTTGTCCTCAGGTGTATTAAGGTTGAGGGTGATATCTGATATCAGTCTGGTAAATTCATGAGCCGATACTCACGAGGTTTGGAGCTTTGGTGGAAGAAAGAAGCTGTGGGCGATGGAGGCGTTTGACTGAGAGAGTGCCGAAACGTTCGACTGAGAGGGATGATGTATCGTATCTTAAGATCTTCCGACTCTTCAGACTGAGAGACAAGGAAGATCCTTGAGGGTGAGCTCTCCCCTCGCACATGAATGACAGATAACTGACGCTGCTTCTTCATAAGTCGCATGATGAGTTACCAAGCTCAACGTGACCTTTTGGAAGGCTGTTGAGAGGGTTTTGACTCTACAAGGCAGAGATACTGATACCCGTTCAGAGGTTCTGAGGAAAGGAGTCAAGTCATGTTGGGCCGTCGTGGTTGTGATGGTCGTCATTGCGGGGTGAGACTTGGACGTTTCAACGTCAATTCTTACTCGTTGTCTACTCCAGGGGATACGAGGTGTGAGAAGATGTGAGGCTGGGGCGGGAGGGGAAAGAACAAGGTGAGCAAGTAGAAGGGCGGTCAACTATAGACGGAAAGGTCTGTGCGCAAATCCGGGTGACTGCAATTCGGAGCCCCGCAGATGTTATCAAAAAACCAAGGAAGAAATGACACGTCATCAGAGCTCCACCCCCGCCTTATACCTCAAAGTCTGCGACCATGAAACCAGTTCAGTAGATGTGAGAAGGGAGGGAAAGTATCGTCAGCAAGGATGGCCACACAGCGCAGTTTCATACCAAAGGGTATATCACGTCACCGAGATGAAGAGTCCAAGCTGACGATCAGGTTTCCAGCACCTCGAGTTCATCCATGCCAACAAATTCATCGCCAAGTGAGTCAACCCTTTTCTTCTACAATCTGACATCGGTCACTGACTATCAGACCTCAACCTCGAGTACCGGGTAGTGCACCCAAACAATTCGTTCAACTTAAAGATCGAATACGTCATTGGAACATCGTTCCCGGGGACAAGGTGCGATTGACGGTGGGCAAACCTACAGATAAATATAACAATCAACAAGATACAAAAGATGGATGGAAAGTACATGTTGTGAAATCTGTCGATATGGAGAGAAACCGTGTTTATCTCGAAGGTGTATCTGTGAGTTTTGATTCATGATGGGTGGTTAAACGTGGAAACTGATTAACATAGAACACAAAATCAGGCGTTTTTGAACCTCCACCCCCGGAGTATCATTCGTGGGATGCGGATAAAAAAGCATTATGGGACAAGGAACACACGGCTCAAAAATTCAATAGACCTGTGCATTATAGTAATCTTCAACTTTGCTTAAATGATGAAGCCGGTCCTAGTAGGTATGTCACACACTCTACGGTGTGACGCAGTGGCTGATGGTAAAAGTGTGTTCGCAGTTCGTATAGCTACTTCTGCACCTAAATATTCCACCAGACTGGGAAGAATCACCTGGACAAGATACGCTGCGAAATTGTCTGCTCGTACAAGAATTCCACTCGACCCCGAACGTAATCTTGTTCCTATCCCCTGGCCCTCAGCCCCAGAAAGAAAACCTGTCGATGGTGAGTTCATCAATCAAAACACGAAAAAGGAAGTGAATCTCGACTAATGAGACAGCTTTGGAAGCTGATACTATCGAAGAGACTCTATTGAATACAAGAACACTGAGTCTTGCACCTATCGAAAAATACAACGAACTCGAAATTTCAGATTTAGTTTCGAGTCATTCTGAGGAGAAGCCCCCTACACTGGACAAGCAGAAGCAAAACTGGTCGACAGATTACATCCAGGTTCCAGAACAAAGACAATCATGGCTCATGGATATGTCTATGCCGCTTTATCTGGCTCAAGAATTATCTCCGCGATTCTCTCGAGCGAAGCAGATGAAAGGATGGAATGAACGACGGTTGATGCAAGTTGAAGCTCGTGAGAAGGCGGGACAGGATGCGGTGGACGCATGGGAAGCTAGGGGTAGGGATAACGAGCTTGGTTCAATGCTCGAATCAGACGTGGAGTTGGAGGAATTGAAAGGAGTCAAACTACGTCGTCGGACTAGGGCTGAAGTGCGAGAGGCAGCTTTGGCAGAGTTTGACGCAGAAGCCGAAGCTAGGAAGAGGGAAGCAACAGAGGCTTTCAGAATGGGTAAGATTTGGGATGAAAGTCAAGGTGGATGGGTGGAAGGAGAACAAGGTAAGAGAAGGGAGAAGAAAAGGCGGCGAAAGGAAAAGAAAGAGCTTAGAATGTTGGAGAAACTTGAGAATCTCAAATTGAAAGAGGGTAAGAATATGGCGGTTCCTCCGGATATGAGAATTTGATCTTCCGCCATTCCATATACAGCATCAACTCGACGTCATGACGTATTTGCATGGCATTGCATTATCATTGTGGCATCTGATCTTGCTGACTGATACGAGACCTCATACTGTGTCATTAAGAACCTGGCTATGGGGAAATTCGCCACTTTCGAAAGTCGGCTGAACCGGCCAGATCTCCGCGGCCTCGGCTCTTTGTCACGGATCACATGTTATAGTAGCTTGCCCCATCCTTCCCACTAATGCTGTAATCAACCCACCCTCTTCTCTACCACACGTTTATAAAAACTCGACTTTACATATCTTCTCTTCAACAATTCTATCTTCTTTCAAAAAATGACCAGCTCTCTTGACGCTCTCAAAGCGTAAGTCACCCCTCACTGATCACATCCATCTTCTCGTATTGCGATCTCAACATGAGATTCACACTGACATTCCAGCACCGGCACCGTCGTCGTCTCTGATTCTGGAGACTTTGGTTCGATTGGAGCTTACAAGCCTCAAGATGCGACTACCAACCCATCTCTCATGTGAGTCATTTCGTCATACTATCCCACTCTCTTTCTCCTAGTCCACACATGACCCCATCCACTCGTACTCTGTCCATGATGGCAATCAAAGGAACAATGCATCTTTTGACGAAAAGCTGACGATGCAGTCTCGCAGCTGCCAAATTGCCCGCCTACCAAAAATTGATTGACGCAGCTGTTGAGTTCGGTAAAGAAAAGGGAGGGTGAGTTCTTCCTTCCTTCTTCTCATATATGTCCCAAGTTTGTCGTTCATTCCACCATGCGAAAATCAAGAATGGGGTACAGCTTATAATTGCTTCCGACCTTCAATCGTACAACATCAATCCATCAAAGTGATGTGCTGATCAAACTAGTGATATCGATGCTCAAGCTGAGAATGCTATGGACCGATTGCTCGTTGGTTTCGGCTCTGAGATCCTCAAGATCATCCCTGGCAGAGTATCAACAGAGGTCGACGCTAGGTTTTCTTTCGACACTGGTAAGTGATCTCACTGTCCCCGGAATATTGATTAATGTCGTTTAGAAAAGACCAAGGCGAAGGCTTATCAGATTATCGAATTGTACAAGTCTCTAGGTATATCCAAAGACCGTGTTTTGATCAAGGTGGGTCAAAAGCTCTCTTTCCCTCTCTTAGATGAATGTACTTGCTATTACTTTCCCCCCATCCCCCGGCCTCATAACCTTGCTCTCTACAGTATAGGATTATCTGTAGTGTTTTGGGAATCTTAAAATGGGGTAAGTAAAAGGGTTGAGCCCATACTAATCGATAGATCGCTTCAACATGGGAAGGTATCCAAGCTGCTAAACAACTTGAACAAGAAGGTATTCAGTGAGTTTCTCCCCATTCCGCTCGCGCTGACATTTCACTGATGACATCAGCTGTAACCTTACCCTTTTATTCGGATTCGGTCAAGCTGTCGCTTGTGCCGAAGCTGGTGTCACTCTCATCTCGCCTTTCGTAGGACGTGTAAGTCTTCCCGGTCAACTCAGAAATCAAAACAGTAAAGCTGAGGTTTGAGATTCTTGATTGGTACAAGAAGTCCACCGGACAAGAATACACTGCCGAGACTGACCCTGGTGTCAAATCCGTTCAAGCTATTTTCAAGTGAGTCGACCATGTAGCATGTAGAAATCGGACGATAAACTGACGAGGGAGTTATTACAAACGACACGGTTACAAGACTATCGTGATGGGTGCTTCGTTCCGTAACACTGGGGAAATCACCGCTTTGGCAGGATGTGATTATCTCACTATCGCTCCTAAGTTACTTGAAGAGTTGAAAAACTCTACGTGAGTTTACCTTCGTATTCTCACTTCCACCCTCTTCGACCTTCCAGACCTCAACATGGAAGATCTCCATACTTTCGTCCACTTTAATCTCAGATTCATGGATGAATTCATCCTTTTACATCAACTTTGAATTCACTCGTATAAAGATAAGAAGGACTCACTGACACACAGCGAACCCGTCCCTAAGAAACTCGACGCTTCCAACGCTACCTCGTTAGAAATCGAAAAAGTTTCTTTCATCAACGACGAGGCTGCTTTCCGTTGGACCTTGTTCGAAGACACTATGGCTTTTGATAAGCTTCACGAAGGTATCAGAGGTTTCGCCAAGGATGGTCAAACGCTCAAAGATATGCTCAAGGCGAAACTTTCCGCTTGAGTCGGAACACAAAGACATGTGGATGCCGAGTGTAAAGATGTAGTGAAAGGATGCATCATCTGACAGAAGATCTGGTTTATGACTTTTAACACCTGAATCTGCTATATAATGCTTTGCATGCTAATGCTATAATGATAATGATGATGATCATTCCACAACGATAAACAATCACTTGAAACGATAATATTCAAGGTATGTTGCTATTGATGATATGTATATTATGTACCGCCCATTCACCCACAAAGATCTTGCCTCTACTTATATCCTCTTTCTGTCGATCTGACACTGAACCATCCTCATCCTCAACTTTACCCTCATGTCCAGTCACTTGGATCGGTTGATCCATATGAAGTAACTCGACCGCTACTTTAACACCATCTTTCATCTCTTTCAAAACCCCTTGACCAATCTTATGATCAACGTAAATCATTCCACTCTGAGCTATTTCTTCTGAAATTTTCAAAGATTCTTCTTCCGCACTAGGTCTTATCAAACCTTGACCTTCACCAACCAAAGTTTCTTGTATTTCCTGTGAAAAACCAACCACAACAACTCCAGCTGCTCCAGCTCTGGTAGCATGAAGCAGTTTTGAAAAGAAAGAACATTCACCTCTATCAAGTAATAAAATTCCCATATAAGTTTCATCAAAAGGTAAACAACCTTGTGAATTTTCGACCGGTCTGATCAAAGGTACAGGACCAGAAATGAATCCCCATCCATATGTGTTTGAAGAAAAAGCTCTACCGAACGTTGCTGTTGATCCTATAGCATGAAGAAAAACATTGTTGGTTTCTCCAGGTGTAGCAGAATTCAAATACGTCGAGAAACGTAAAATAAGCTCTACTGGTAAATGTGAGGGTAGAGGTGTTTGAGGGATGGGAACATGATGTGAGATTGTAGGATCTGAAATGTAAACCTTTTGACCGGGTCGAATACGATGTGGACCTATTGAAGAGACGTCATATCCAGTTCGATCAAGTCGCCATCGGACAGTGAGGATTATACCTTGAATGTCGGAAATGACAAAATTACCAGTTTGGTCATCTCGATGGATCTTGTTGGAAGGGGGGGAATGAGAGGTGGTTGGTAATATTCCAGATTCACTCGGTGCGAGAACTAGATCGAAAGACTGAAAAGTTAAATGATCATCCTTCCATTCTACCGGGAAAAAAAAAACCGCAAAGCAATGCGACTAGTGGTGTTTCAAGATTCAGTTCTGAAGATGCAGAACAAACGAGGAGAGGGAAGAAATTGAGCCAAGGTATTTGACCTACCCATTTGGGTGCTTTGGGAATAACACAAAATCCACCCTCCCACCATTTCACACCACTTTCATTTTCAGCCCATACCCCTTCAAGTCCAGGACCATATACTACAGATCGAGCATAGTCGTAATCTGCCCTTCGTTCGATACCCACTACCAAACCACCTAGTTCAGGATTACGATACACAGGACATTGTTGGTTCTCACCCCGATGCATGGCTCGTCGTACGAATGAGGGGGTTCTCAACTGTCCATGAGGGAGAGAAAGGGTATGACCTTCAGTGGTGAATACCGAGTTTGTCAGACGAGGTGGGGGAGTGGGGTCAAATAGCAAATAAAGATATTTGAGGGTCTCAGAGAGCATAAAACTTTCCATTCTATCTTCCAACTTTATGATCAGCGTCCATCTATCCTTCAACAGGGAGTTAAACTCACCTCTCCTGATTCAACATTACGCAAAATGGCAAATCCACATTTCGTCTTCACACGTCGAACAATGTCCCTCAAGACTCTCTCACCTACTCGGAGATAAAATGGATCTTTGGTCGCCTAGACCCTCAACTCGAGTCCAATGAAATCATACAGCAGTAAACATACCTGATACAGATAATAAGTCGATTCGATGTACTCTGGCCGAAGGGGCCATCCAGCCCATTCCACCCTCCTCTCCTGCCACGCCCAGACTTCCGGAGTAGCAGAGTATTTTCTCCATAAATTCCACCAGATCATATGGTTTTGAATGGCGGATTCTATGTCCCCCGAAAGGACTTGCAGGCCGGGTAAGAACGCTGAAAGGGAATCGATGGTAGAAGGATTTGCGGTATGAAGAAGTTTCATTTGTACGGGGCGATACTGGGACGTCAGCTACGTCGATGGCTCCGAAGTCAATCTCTCACGATAAAACCATCCGGAGTCCTGACGTTTGTCTGTACGGCGGCATAGGCATCTTGAAAAACGTCAAGATAGCTATCATCGGCTGCGACCCGTGAGCTGGAAAAGATGACTCATATTGCCAGAGCTCACCGAATAAGATGGAAGCCTTTAAGGAATATTCGAAGAAAGAATCCATCCCTGCTCCCACACCACTCAATCCAGGGGCTAGCCAGTGACCATGTGAAGCCCCAATAGTGTTACCCAATAAATTGTTGGACGACCTTCTGTTCCACAATGCCAAAAACGCTCTTTTGGCCAGATTCTACTGTTGTTAGTTCACTTCTGGGAAATACACGACAACGCCCACCTCGTAGGTTTCATCACCTGTAAGACGGGAAAGAACTCCAAACTCCAGTATCAAGCTTCCTGCGCCTGCGAGGCCTACTATCAGTCTTAAATACTTCTCACACAATGCTCACACGTCTCTACACTTTCCCCTTTATCCATTCCATGTCTGAGATTGATCCTGGCATATGGTATTCCGCTGGGCGTCTCGAAAGCCGGTTTGAACCTATTGGCTAGATCGATAGCCAGGTCCAGGAGTCGGGCCTGATATTGCTTCACGTTTACTCTCTTCCTTTTCATTCCCAGTCGTTTCGCCTGGAGGGAAAGGTCATCTGGCAGGGAATCTAGGAATTGGTGGGTCGAGAGAAGAGCACCAAGAGCTCGAATGGTCATCTCGAACACCTGTACCTTGACATTCTGATCGAAGGAGATTTCCGTGGCTACCCGTCGGACAGCATCGGGAAATGCGGAAGGATGAATGAGAGGGAGAGTGGAAAGAACGTCTAGGAGAGTGAGAGATGCGTTGGGGGAAATATCGTTGATACCAAAGTTGGTAGCGTCTGGATCTCGACCAAGGGGAGTACAGCTGATCGGTTTGAGGTTGTCCTGTGTTGTGTCAGCAAATGACTGCATAGCGTGTGAGATAGGATAGACTCACCGCAGGATAAGCATACTTCATATATCCCTGATACCCATGGACGAACAGCTGGAAGTCAGTTAAAGACGAAGAGCAGAAGGGGAGGAACAAACCTTTCGAACTTCTTCTCTCAATTGAACCCGACGGGCATGGTCGAAAGCCACTACCGAGGGGAGGTGACATGAGAGGAGGAGCGTGAGCAAGGCGAATAGCCATGCTGTTTGCCGCAATATCATGACATGGGCGTGGTAGTGGAAGGCCCTAAAGAGAAGGAGAGAAGGTGCAACAGTCAGTTGAGCAGTGAGTGAGAGTGGGTGGGTGGCAGGTGGCAGTGGAGGCCCGAGCGCTGCCATGTCGTCATACCATCGGGGGGGGGGGGGGGGTATCACTCTCGGGTATCACTAATCACTGGGCAGTCCAATACCACACCGGTCATACGGTACGAAGCAGGTAGAGAGATGTCACTGTTGATAACCCAGAATTACGATACATCATTTCTCAGTCCGACGTGAACCAACTTCCATTTCTATAAGAAAACTAACTAACTTCCCTCGTACTTCTTTCCCACCTGGGGTGTCGTGCGCAAACTTCTTTTCGATCCAGATCTCATTAAAGTCTATCATCTCAAATTATCACAACCTTTAGCTTCTATCAAACGTCGGTAGATAGTACACTGAAAGAATCAGTTGATTCTTGATCCATCCCTATGATAGACTCACTCTTCTCCATCATTACAAGCGGAAACTATACGTTCATATTCCGCCATTGCAGATTCTTCCCAGCTTGTTTCTGGCCAGGTAGAGTCGATACATTGAGCACATTCCACTGAAAGTCAATTCTCATCTTAATCCAACAAGAGGGATCCGAGTTGATTGAAGGTCGGACGAACATCTAACAAGCTCGGAAGGTGGTGGGCAGGTGGGAGATCCCAAGGTAAGAAATCTCGAGCGTTCCAGCCACGAAAGAGCAGAGTGGCCAGGACGAAGAATTCGTGAGACATCTAAATTTATGCTACCCCAAGGGAAGAGGCGGACGAGGAAGATTAAATACGTGAAAAAGAATACGACGACTCACATGTAGCTTGTAATCCATGAGAAGAACAAAGTGCTTCTCGCTCATTATGTGCTCCTTCCACTCTATACATCCCACAAATATCCTTACACGTTTCAGAATCAGGTTCCACCTCTGTAGTAACGGGAACAGGTACCACAGCTCTTTTCTCTGAAAATGACCTATCGGCTAAAGGAGGGATGGTTTCGAACGAAACTCGGAAACCACGTTTATGTACCGAAAGAGGATCTTTAGGGAATAAAGCTGGTGAATGGATTGCTTCTGCTATCGCTGCTGCTTCAGGTGCAGGGATAGGGATAGGGATGGGTGCTGATCATTAGTGATCTACCCTTTCTCATCCAACATTTCGAGCCCCGCTTCCGTGAATGTATCGATATATCATTCGTCTCTTCCACCTCTGTGTTATCTACTTTCGACTCTTTTTTCGTTGACGTCTTCCCGCCACTCAAGTCCTGCAATTCTCCATTAATCCTGACTGGATTCTACGTTTACCGTCGTCCCTCATCCGCAAGGTATGGTCAATCTTCATGACAAGGAGAGATAAGAAGAAATGGTATTGTTCCCACGTTTGCAGCCTGGAAGAAGGTAGACTCTGGTACTCACAAGCAACTACCAGCCCCAGAGCCAAGACGAGACTTAACGTGCGCATCGTACGAGTATTCCAAAAGTCCTCGAATCCTCTTCTGACCTTCGGTTGAACGTCAAAACGTCGAGGTCGACAATGACTTGAAATACAATGTGTTCTATGTACAAATTTGAAGATAAAGAGACCAGCTCGATGTCACTAACGTCTTCCACCAATGACGCCTCGCAGTTCTCGGCGTGATTTGTCTGATTCAGTGGCGTACTTTTAGCGCCAATCTTATCCTATCAAACTTTCGTTCCCACCGTTTCGTTCGAAGGATTGTCCGGTGGGTATACGGAGTGTGAGTATGAGTATATTGGGATTGAAAAGATGGCACCAGGCCAGATTAGATGGGAAAAGTGCGGAATCCGTTTTGAAGTGCAAGTTAAAAGAAAGAGAAGCGTGTACAGGGATGGCTGGATAGATATGTGCATATGGTGGAGGTGTGACGATGTGCGGAAGAAAGTCGCGACGTGGGAGAATCCCTGAATCTTCGATCTCATTTCATCTGTTCTGGAGGTTTTCAACCATAGGTTGAGTCATATCGAATTAAGAAATGAGAAGAAGGAAGAACAAAGTCACATATGACAAACTGTGCATGCATCCAATGATCATTACAACATAATATGTAATCCATGAGTCCCAGATGGAAAAATCGAACGAAAAAGGGTATGTGTATATAACAAAAGTGTAGGTTGTGGGGAATAATGCTGATTGATGTTGGCTACACTTCATTATCGTTCGACCAATCTTACATCCTGATATGCTAATTCGGGGTCGTGGAAAAAGAGAAGGAGGAGAATGATATTGTTGTTCTATGATTTATCTGATCATTAGCTTACGACCATGACTGACTTGGTACACGATACATCCTTGCCTATTGACCATTGCTACCGATGACACACAGGTAGGAGGTAGACGAGAGAGGATGACCCAAGAATGAAGAGGAAACCCCCGGGGAAGCGCTCTTAGAGAGAAGAAACCCAAACTTACGCCGTAAATATCCACCCCGTTCCCAGTGACCTTGCAAGTACACCTCTTTCCCTCTTTTCTCCGGATCTTCCAATCCCGACAACACAGCTCTCAGTCTGGTAACGTCTAAAGGTTTGAGCAGAAAACCGTCAAAGTCTTGTGTCAACGATTCTCGATCACTTTCGTATAGACTTGCCGATACTGCGAAAATGGGTATATGATTATCTATCCGGACAGGTTGGTTGGGATGTGGTTCGTATCCTGCTTGTTCCAATCTTCGAATTTCCCTCGTGGCGGCATGACCATCCATGATTGGCATTCTGAAAATCAGTCTTCTTTCATAAAAACACATATCGCCAACGTTGACACTTGTGTCCTCGTTGTGATAAGAGGTGAATGCTGCGGCTGAAACTAATGGAGCGAGACCAAGGAGTTGATAAAATCACTTACTGAATGTCCATAAAGACACAATCAAAATCCGGGTCTTTCCGAAAACAATCCACTGCCTCCTGACCATTGGTCACTGCTACCGTTTCATGTTTGTCCGCCTTAAGCCTCTTCACTATGATCTTCAAGTTGATCGGATCGTCGTCGGCCACCAAAGCCCTATACTTTCCCGGAGGTCTCTTCTCCATGCTGAGCGGTGAATCGCTGACTGGAGGAGACTTTGAGACTGCTTTGATCGGACTGGTAGATTTCTTCTTGTCCTTCGGAGAATGATGGATTCCTTTAATGCGAGAAGATGAATGCCTCTTGATGGCTTTTGGTGAGGATGGTGTTCCGACGTTGTTGGCTGTTTCGGTAGCGGCTCGGATTTGCTCAGTAGCGGTATCAACCCTTGTCGGTCGGACAGGCCATGAACTGTCCGTCACTGGGAAAGTTCCAGGTCGAGACATTCGTTCTTCGGCGTCTTTCAATCGTTGATCATCAAGAGGGACAGGGGATGGAATGTGTGAACTTCCCATAGCTTTTACCAATCGGTCCAACTCGCTCATACTCGATCGAACAGAGACGATGGAATTTGATCCGCTCGAAGTAGTCCGCGGGCGAGGGACAAATTCCTCCATACTGTCCCATGATGTCTGTTCAATTGTCGGTGTCCCCGAAGCGGGATCATGAGCGAGCATCGATAAAGTGAAGAAGAATTTGGTACCGATCCCAACTTCAGATTCGGCTCGTAATTGACCACTGAGCTGCTCCACGATCCGAGCCACAACGGCTAAACCAAGACCTAAGCTTTTGCCCGCATCCTTACTCGCGTCATCCGCTCCTTCAAGTGTGACGAACAAGGATTCGAGTTTCGAGTTCTCAATACCGCAGCCAGAATCAGCAATGACGATTTCGATGGGAATATGACCTTCGGTGATCGATTCACCGCGAGGACAGATCCCACAGAAAACCTCGATCCACCCTTTTTGAGTGAACTTTACACTGTTGGCGACCAAATTCGAAACCACTGTCTTTATCTTTCGCGAATCACCAATGATGAGAGGTGGAACACGTTCATCGATAATCACTCTGAACTCGACTCCTCGACGATCCGTCTCGGCTCTGAATACACGTGTGGCATCATTGATCGTTCGTCGAAGATCGAACGGATCGCTGAAGGCAATTTCGTTACCGGTTTCAACGCGCGTCAAGTCGAGTAGATCGTGAAGATGGAAGAGTAGAGCTCGAGAAGCTGTTTGCGAGGCCACCAACATGGATCTTGTATCGTCATCCAGATCATTGGCGAGAGCCATTTCCAAGGTGTTGATGATGTGAGATAAGGGGGTACGGACGGCGTGACTGGTGTGACCGATGAGCAGTGAATGGAATTGGCTTTGTGCCACGGCCGATTGTTTGTCTCTCCAGACAGTAATGAACTTGCCGTAGACCAGAGCTAGGACGTTCCCTGACTCCATCTCTGCGTCTGTGAATGGACGACTGGTTCCGACCACTGTTTCTGACCAAACGCTGAAAGACTTGCGGGGTTCTAGACTTGCTTCTTCTCCCGCTTTCACATCCTTATAAGGTTTGCCGGCCCATCTAACCTCTCTCGCTTGGCCTTTGCGGAAGAAGACGATGTAATCTTTGCCATGTCTTTCAGTGAGGGGAACAAACAGCAAACCAGCGATCTGGTCTGGGGTGTTGGGTAGTTTCAAGTCGGGATGATCTCGCGAGAGACAGTGGGACGAAAACAAAAATCTCGCAACGTCAGCCAAAGACACACTAGAGATTTGAGACTCACTCAAACTTCTTCATTTTCAGATATTCAGCGATTGCCAGTGTTGCATGAACTGGGGTGTCCTTTCCCAAAATCTTGCAACTATCATTGATGACCAGGAGACCGTGATCACAATTGAAGACGTGCAATAACTCCTCGGAATCTGCCAAAATGTAGCCGGTTGGATGCTGCCTGCTGGGGACGGTGGAAATCTGACGTCAGAGATCAATTTCGTTTGTCAATTGTAGAGGAACACTCACCAATTTTCGCATGTGAAGCCGTTCTGCGTAGGCCATCTTCTCAACATATTTAGCAATGGATTCTGCGAGCACTCGTAGCAACTGTCGGACAGGGAATGAAACACGCATGCCGTAGTGTCCGTATGAATGACAAGCGATCAAACCCCATATATCCCCGAATGCCATGATAGAGACACTCATAGATGAGCGCACATTCATATTTCCCAAATCTGTCATAAGCGTCATGCAGCACATATCACGAGAGAAACCGTACATTTGATGTGGATAGGCGATATGGCTCGCAGATGACAATGGGTCATATCGAGAGGATGATCAAGGTCACTTTTATATCTTAATATCAACCTGGACGTTAGGTGATCGCGGTCGTACAGGAGTCTGACTTTGTTGATCATGTATAGCATCCTGGCTTGGGCGGGAATGTCGGTAGCGGGGAACATGAGCCCCCTGTAAAGATCGTTCGTCTTGCCAAAATCGACCAACTCCGTTACGACCTGACCATTATATTTGTCGTCGAATTGGTAGATCAAGACACGATGGAATTGAGTGAGATCCTGTATGACACCGACCAAGATCCGCAAAAAAGTTGGTAGGTCGGGCGCAGAACCGAGTTGTTCGTTGATCTGACCCATCACAGCGAAGACGTCCATCGTCCCGGCTTTGCGGGTGCTTTGTCGGAATCTCCGTCGTCCACTACCACCGCCATTGGATGATGGTTCGCTAGATGCTTCGCTTTGTCGACTTCTTTGACCCCGCATTCGTTCCAGTGCTCGAAGAGGCTTGGCGTGATTGGTGGTGCTTTCGATGATCCGCTCGAAGGGGATTTCGACATCGAGTCCTTCCAAACCTTGACGGCGCAGAGGTTCAGTTGAGAGGAGGAGGGTTGGGAGGATGTTTTCCTGAGAAGAGACGGTGGGCCGTTTGGAACCGTTCTTGGTCTCATCAGACCCTGTCTGGGTCGAAGCCCTCGGGGTAGTCCCAGCAGTGGTGGTTCGTTCCGTATCCGAGCTCAAATCAGAGTTCTGACTGAGAGCCGTACTTCCAGAACTGGGAGTGGTGGTGCTGGACGTTCCGGAGGTTCCAGAGGTTCCAGAGGTTCCGGGTGTATCTTTTCCACTAGAATCCATTGTAGGATGGAAAGGCCTCATGAGTGGGTTGAGGTCGTCGTGTTCCAGCTCAAACTCTAGTATGATAAGCCTGGGACGATCTAATACGTTTCCTCGAGCATCGGTCTTTTGCCATGAAGTCTGTTTCGGGCGATGAGCGGCGACCCAACAAGTCCATTGTCTGGGTCTGTCAGATATGTTGTCATCACCATCCTCAATGGAAGGGTCGCTGCCTGGTTGACCGCGCCCCGAGAGTAAAAATGTCAATGGACCCTCATCGGAAGCACCGCATTGGGTATCAGTCCCCTCGGGCAGATATTCTAAATGGTCTCGGAGGATATCTTCTTGGTCGTACTCGAGTATGTTTGAGAAACATGGGAGGCGGAAGAGGTAGTTTGATGATAGGCCGAGTATGTCCATTGAATTCTGCCTGTCAGTTTTGCAAGGATAACGGACTGGATTGACGCACCTCTGATACTTGTCGAACGCTAAGTATCTCATTATCGACATTTTCTTCCAGGAGTATCAACACTCCATACGCTTGAACAGCCCCAGGGGTGGTGATAGGTTCATCCTCACAGCGTCTTAACTTTCCTTCACGTCCCGTGAGGAGAAAATTACCTTCGGCCGTTTGAACATGTTGAAAACGGTCGGTGGTCACTGGGGCCTCTTCTTCAAGACTGTTCATGTCTGCGAGTTCTGCAGATGCTGTGGCCTGTTCACTCGTTTCGACCGTGGTGGCGTCCGAGTCACTGGAACCTCTCCAACGATGACTTCGATCGGTGTCTTCCTTTTGGGAGGGATGACCATCTGCGACTGGTTTCTGTGGTTGACTGGTATCTTCTCGGGGTATTGGCGATGGGGCAGAGGCATGGGCGTTGGGGTCGCTCATGTTTACAACATGAGATTGTTCTTCGACAAAGTCCCGTACAGTGTCCCGAGGTACTGACTGCCTCGCATGACGAGCGAGTTGGTCATGAGATGGAGCGGTGGGACCCCCAGATCCCGCTGCACTTCCCTGAGCCTTGTGACTGCTCCGAGTGCCGGTACCAGTACCTGTTCCCGATACAGAGATGGAGCGACTTGGTGTGGGTTCGCCAATCGAGCCACCGAGATGGATGATACTACTGAAGTCGTTGACGAGGGAAGGTTCTCCATTTGCATCGATTTCAAATACAGAGTCATGATTTACAGATTGAGAAGAGCGAGATCCGGTAGTGGATGTGTTGGAGAATCCCTTCGAGCCGGGGTGGATGGGACGAGGGTGTACAAGGGGAGTATGATTTTGATGATCATGACCGATACCGGCAGAGCTGAATGATTGATCCCCGGGCTTCGTCGAACCTGCGAAATCTCTGAAGTTGATATCGCGGGGAAATTCTTCTGGTTGACCGACTGGAGGAAGTTCTTTTTGAGGTAAACCATTCCCGTTCCCTGCGACAGATGGGTTCTGAGGTAAAGGTGTTTGTCGAACTGTACTGGAACTATCCTGTGTATGAGGTGTTGGTCTGTTGGAAGTCTTTGTTTCTTCATCTCCTTCACTGGCGCGTCGAGGAAAGAAAGCATTCTCACTCGTTTCCTTGCTTGGTTCTGGTGCGCTGAAAAAACCTTGAGGTGCGCCACTCAATCCATGTTCTGATTTCTTACCAGGAGGTGATACCCTAGGTTCCGAAGCTTTCCTACCTCTTCCAACAAAAGTAGCTACCGCTGGACCCGTAGGTTTGATAGGTTCACCGAGTTGTTTCATGAGTAACTCCTCAATCGAATTCAAAGCGGGATCTTGATATGGTGCGGGACTTGGTGCTTCCGGTAAACGACTCAAACCTTTTCCGCTAGGAGGACGAGATGATAATCCAGCGTTGGAGAGATGTCGACTGAGTGATGAATTGGAGCTGGAATCAGGAATAGAGTTTCGTGAAACGGAAGGTGTCATGTCGGAATAGACGGACCGAATTGGAAAGACGAAAGAATTTTGACCAAAAGTCGATGCTGGTGAAGTGGCACTGATGGGGGACATACGTGGCACGCCCTCGTTTTGAGGTGTGACGATCTTGGATGTGGGTGAAGGATCAGGAGGAGTGCGCATCTTGACTTCTGCAGGACGAGCAGAACGAGGTTGTACTTGGACCACTGGAGTAGTCGAGGTAGGTGTTGACTGACTGAGATGATGGGTAGGGTTGGTCGACATGGTGGGGAATTGAAAGAAGAAGATCGGGAAGGGATGATCAAGGAAGGTGTGGATGACTTTTGGTACGGAAGGACTACTAGAAGATCAGCGGTGTGTCACGAAGATGCGCTGGATCGGACAGGTAAGAGAGAGTCGTCGCCGATAAATTGCCGCGCGACGGTTGCAGATAGAGTAGTGCCGTGGTGACGAGATGGAGAGCACTTACAGATGATCGTTTATCGGTTAGGTCTCCCGTTTCTGAGCGGACGGTACCGGGTACCCGTATTGATCAGGATCGTGAACAGGGTTCACAGGCCACGGGACACAGTGTGGCCGAGTAAGGTCCGACCAACCCGTTTCGAATCGAGTTGGTCGTCCACCAAGCGAGGAGTACAGTTCTTTGAGCTAGAAGCCGTATATAGAGTCTGGTAACTGGTGATATGGACAAGGAGAGGAGAGCTTGATTCTGGAAGACTGATGGTGTGAGATGAAGAAACCAGTGTAATATACAAAAAGTAGAAGAAGCGGGAAAGCGTGACAGTTGAGATGAGAGAGAGAGAGGAAGGGGCAATCGAAGTGAGTGACGGCGTGCATCACAGCCGCGAATTACCGATCGAGATCTGAAATTGTACAGGTTCCAGTAAAACGGATACACATGTACCTCACCCCTTTCCTCCTCAACCTGATTGACTCTAAACCACGCCCAAATGGATATTGATCATTTAAAGGTGGTTATCTCCTGATTCAACCATCATCACAACAAAACGGCGTGTACGCCGTGAGACATTGCGTTCTGAGGTCATGCTCATTTGCAAGCCTTCCCGATTCGCGCAGGCCAACGTGACGAGAGACACTCGTCGAGCAAGGGGGAGCCGGTAGCCATAGCCGGCGGCCACCTCGGTTTCATCCTCAGGTCCGCCGTACCGCCGTCGCCCGCCTGTACTTATTGCTCGACCTCTTCCTTCTTTCCTCTTTGAGCTCGCTCATCTCGTACGATACCCCTATAGGCAGACTTCCCGTGGCTGTGTACGCAATAGTCTGACAACCAAGCCGTGCTGTGCAAATGCTGCTCCACATCTCCGAGCTGCTGTCGATCACTACCGGTATGTGATGCCCAAGAAATGAGCAAAGAGCACGATGCAAAAGGTCAATACATGTCCTGATGTTGTCATGACCTGCGTCATAAACAGATCCATCCCAACGCCACACAAAGTGCACCACAAACCGATTAACGGTTAGATTTGGCCACACGCTCCAGTTCATCCTTCTTTTTGATAGCGTACGAGTTGGAGGACCCTTTAGCGGCGTTGATGAGTTCGTCGGCAAGACATTCGGCAACCGACTTGGAGTTGTGGAAGGCGGATTCTCGGGTCTGTGAGAAGGAATGGGTGTTAGTGCAAAGAGAACATGGTAAGAAGAAGAGCGATCAGCTTCATCCTTCAATGGTTGATATGGACTCACTCCGATGGTCAGGAGAGAAATGGCCTGGTTGACACGTCTAAGAGGAGACACATCCACCGCTTGCCGTCGGACAGTACCCTGGGATCCGATACGAGTGGAATCCTCTCGAGGGCCGGTGTTGACGACGGCATCGACGAGGACCTGGATGGGGTTTTGTTCAGTCACGAGGTGGATGATTTCGAAGGCGTGCATGACGATTCGAACAGCCAGCAGCTTTTTACCGTTGTTACGACCGTTCATCATGAGACTGAGGGTCAGCCAGCGTCCCAATTGCTTGATCTGAGTGTTGGATCACGCTGGGTGAGATTGTCGGCCACTCCAACATGTCCTCTATCACATATACGTAGTCGACGAGGGAGGATGAATTTAACATGACGGTCAGAGAAGCTGGGACACTGCAAGTGTGGGAATGAGCCTAAGGTGGGTGCAGAGCGCAGAAATACACTCACGCATTGACCAATCGCTCCGTAATGGGCATTCGGGCCTTGACGAACTGTCTCTTCGCGTATCTACCAGCGGTGTGGGCTTCGAGTCAATTTCATTCCCACATGAATTATGATGAACACTCACGGACGTAGACTGCATGACTGACGTTGATGTAATCTTGAAGAGACATGTCTTTCACCTCAATACTGATCATCAGAACGTGTCTTTCCATAACATTATTCTCATTCCCCGGACCGGACAAGATCCTTTTCGAAAAGTTATATACTCGGAGTTCGTCCTCATTACCACAAAAGATCATTCACCGCGGTGCATGGACTAAGACAACCGCCGAAGTATTCGTAGTCTAGAGCAAGTGATGAACCTGAAGTAAAGGGCGAGACCGCGGAACACTCACCCAGCGCTGTCCCACTTGCCAAACAATTTAACAGACCCTTCATTAGCGACCTTGAGGACATCGGACGGAAGTGTGGTCGCCATTTTGTACGAGAGAGTCGAAACCTTGCAGAACGGTTGAGGCAGGTCGAAATGGAGGAAGGGTTCGGTGTTTCGGCATTATGTGCCAAGAGGGAGGCATTTTGGTCTAATGTGGCAGAGATTTACTCTGACCATTCGGCGGGGACTTATCTCCGACTTTTACGACTTCCAGGGGTGCATCTCTCAGTCAGGAGCACAAGAATCGAACGGGCAAAGGGGTATGAACTGCATAGCGCATGAGGCTTGTTATTCTATACAGATATGATCGATACTAGATATGCAAAATCTGAAGCCGAGTTTTATGCTTCGAAGAGAACCTGACGGAAGCTTTTCAAGTTGTCGGGCTCTGGAGGAGACAGAACGTACGGTTGCGTCTAGTCGCGGAGAGATACGAAGAATGTACTCCCTCTCTGCTTCGGTATCACTGATACCTCGGACTTCGGCAGTGACTTTGTAGAGGGTGTATTTCACTTCATCCCAGCTGATCTTGCCCATCAACCCTCCCTGATCCACATCTCCAGCGAACCCACCAAAGTCATCCCCCCCGCCTCCCCATTACCTCCCATAGCGACAGGAAGTGATTTACCAGGTTCCATACACATCATCGCGTCCTCCAATGGATCCGGACCTCGTATCAACACCGGAGCGACGACTATGGCCAAAGCAAGCGGGGACATCTTGGTAGCTGTCTGGTACTTACTGAACAGATGTAGAGTTTTCACCAAGTGTGAGAGTAGAATTCGTTCAGATGTTGACAGTGCGGGAAGGAGTTCGTCGTGGATGATTCTGATACTCGTGATGTCCTTGATGATAGGATAGAGAGATTGTGGAATTAAGGGAGAATCTAAGGAGCTGTAGAGTTTCATAAGCACTTTAGGAGGTAAAAGAGGGTCTCTTTTTGCCAGTTGTGTCCAAGGAAGTGAAGGTTGGGAATTGAGAGGAAGGTCGAGGATGGATTCGAGGACGGGCATCAGGGTAGACTGTGAGTTAGCAGATCCGACTTCGTCTTGTCATCAAACATCTTCCATCGGAGAGGTTGGTTGTGAATCGTCAGAAAGGACTTACATTGGATGTCCTTCGGAATACACCTTCTTCAGCATTACAATATCCCAGAATGGCCTCCCTTAATTGTTGGAACAACGAATAAATCTTTCCGTTCGCTTGAATCAAATGTTCTGGTTTTCTACCCCAATATCCAGACCTTGTGTTCCGTCTCAAGGGAGAGTACGGCGCAAAAGTCGGGCCTGGTATTGATAAAGTCCTCATGATACTTGACAAGACCGACACTACCACACCAGGTGATTGTTTGGTCACCACTGACTCTTGGACGAGAGTATCTTCATTGATCTGCATTCCTTCGAGGTTTATCCCATACGTATGAACTAGAGATGTGATAGAATCGAGAAAGTGAAGCTTGGGATAAGCTCTGGGAGAGATAAAGGGTATAAGAATAGACAACAAGGTTTGAGTCCAGGGGGAAGGATGTATGATATACTGTCCACAATCAGCACACCGTTCGTATATTCGATAAGAAAAAACAACATACCAACCGTTTGAGGTTCTTCCTCACAAGTCGAGGGATATGACGAAAGTTCCAAGCCCACCATAATGGTCCTGGAAGATGAGTCGGCTGGTGACTAGCAGAGAGAACGATGAGGACGTATTCGCTTGTTTGCTGTTCGGATGTGAGGTCGATCAGGCGGTCCACGAGACGACTGAGGAGAGTCCTGTTGGACAGAGAGGAATGAGAGATGTTGAGGTCACATATAGAGAGTACTATGATAGGGATAGAAAGAGGCGTTGGGTGGGGATTTGGAAGGAAATGGAGAGTAGAAGATAGGTCCATATTGGTTTTGAGATACGTTTTGAATGACGACCCACACAAGCTGAAAGATTGTTCAACGCCCTCTGTGAGTTCTGATCATGGGACGGAGAAGACCTTGTTCTTTGGCAATGGTCACAAAACCAAGGCAAGAGATGTCGTTCTGGCCAGGGTCCCCCTCTGTCGTCGCTGGTCGTCAAGCATGTCGTTGATCGTTGATCGTTGTTACAGTAGATGTCAAGGTAGAGATGGTGACGTTGAAAGTGGAGAAATTGTTGGTTTGGTGCCTGAAAATCCCTCCTCCTTTCAAAAGCTTTCTCTTGATCTTTTTCTGGTGTTCTGCAACGTTGTCATTGTCTCTTCCTTGTTGAATCTCGAAATGACCCTTATCTTGAGTCTCAGCGATCATCGAGTGACTGACCAACAATCGCCAACGAGTCGGAGACTATCAGAAGTCTCATATCAGCGGTTGTTCGTCCCGCATCAAATGACAGACGAGGAGACCTGAGTCAATGAATCAGATATGGTTCATATTGCAGGAATTTCGACGATTGTCATGACATTGCAGCCATGTAGCCTCACGCTCAAACACCTCAACTGTTTACAACATCACATCTCTTGGATGTTATTAGACTGACAGCGGGTTGGGAGTATTATAGGTCTAACACAATAGCAGATGGTCCTATTCGCTTAGGTTACCATTTCCATCACCCCACCCACGCCAAGACGATTTGACCCCTCCCCCACCATGTCCTACCTATACCTCTTTCATACTCAAAATCGAAGTCCGTCGCCGTTTCGCCGAATACATCTCATAAACGTGCGTACTCAATCCGTCTCGTCCGGACATGTCGGAGAGACGAAGCACAACGCAACACAAAGGATCCATACTGAAGCCCTCGAACGACTGAAGGAGGCGTATATGACGAAACATCGTCATATTCGTTTCGACTCCTCTCGCCTTCCAATATCTTTCTTTTTTCGATCTCACACATATCTTCATCGCCTTCATAAGTCATTTACAGTCTTCTCACTTCCCTCGTTACTGACGATTTGTTTCAACGCCACTAGACTTCTGATCTTTCCTCAGGTGATTCTTCTTCAAGATGTTGCTTTATCTCGTCCGACACGGTAAAACTGATTTGTAAGTCTTTCACTTATTATCAAAGAGTTGAGCTGATCAGAAGTAACAATGATGGGTTGGTACAGGGTCAACTTGACGTACCTCTGAATGAAGAAGGACGTGGTCAGGCTAAACGTTTAGCTGAAAGTTTAAGGATGGTACCTGTTCGTGAGATCTGGACTTCGGATCTCAAACGTGCTGAAGAGGTGAGTGACTTATCACGGTGGAGTCAAGATGTGAGATATATAGGAAAGGGAACGCTGATTTGATATAGACTGCAAGAGCCGTGTGGGAGTTTCATCCGAGAGCAAGTTTGAATTTCGATCCTCGTCTTAGAGGAAGGTCTTACGGAGCTTTACAAGGACGTAAGTGGGAAGACAGGGACAATATCCCTCATCTCTCTGAGAGTGAGGAACAGTGCGTGATTCTTCATATCCTTACTCGATCTTATCTCCGTCTCCCATTCCATCAGGTCAAACTCTACCTTGTCCCGATTTCCCCCTCTCTGCACCTTCCTTTGCTTCACCATCCTTCGTGTTCAGTTTTCAATAGATTCTCATTCGTCGGATTGAACATTCAAATGACTTGCTGATGTAATTCAGAATCGACGCCCGTTTACATTTCTGGCTCTCAACATTGGTACAGACCAAAACCCCTCTAACATCTCCTCTAAGTACCCCTCGTACTCCATTATCGCCTAACGATCCAGGGGCCGGAGTGATTATTGCAGTAACTCACGAAGAATGTCTTCTTTCTCTTCTTCGCATTCTTTGTCGTGGACAAGCGCGCAATATCAATAACAGTCTCACTATCCACCCTGACAATATAGATAACTCGTTGATGGAGACTGTTGAGAAAGCCGATAAGATGGAGAAGAATGAAAGTCCACCTGAGAGTCCTATCGAAGTTCTCATTCCTCCCGGAGTTGACACTTCTTTGAAATGTGGAAATACAGCTGTAGCTATCGTACGTGTTTGGTGGACTGATAATGGTCAAGGGACTATGATTCCTCAAGGTAGATTAGAAGCTTGGGGAGCGGATGAACATTTACCTAAAGAAGATGATGAGAGGGGATATTTTGATCAAGGGCATTATGTGGAGGATGAGTGATTCAGTAATTTTGACTTGTTCGTACCATATTGTTCATGTCCCAATGTCTTATGCGATCGATTCTTGTTTTGAGAGCGGATATGGTGAAAGAGCTGAGTCATTGACAATGATTCACGTTAAGACACATACCGCATGATCGAAAGCTGTTCATCGGACTTTGTCAGTACCATCTGGTCGAATCTTTCCAATTGTATTCTACTAAAGTCCTGATCTCTGTCCAGTGGACGTTGCGAGAATCCTTGAGAGGGTTTGAGATTGCTAGATGGTCAGATGTCTGATTAGTCCGATATTCCCGGCTCTTTGACGATATGCAGACGGGGTCAGCCTGTCACAAATGTGTAGCAAGGTTTCGTGAGTTGACTGACTTAAGTCAGCTACTGGATCATGAGAGCCATGTGAGGGAGGATAAGAATCACCCAGGTTGGACGTTGGGTTCTCCCGGGGGGCTTCATCTTTTGACTACAGTATCGTTATTGTACGTCTCAGCCAAGAGCACCCTCGTCCCCGTTTTCGTTGAGGCAGCAAGTCAGCCCTGTTGAGAATCTGACAATCCCGCGAGTCTCCCAGTCTTACAAAAAGCCCAGACACGAAAACTGACAACCCCGAAAAGTACGCCACCTCGGCCCAGGCACCAACCTCCTCGTTCCTCTCAATTGTAGTCTCCGAAATACAATCGACGATCAAGCCGTTGATGATGATGATGAGCTCACATTGATCACTTTTGGCTAAGTACTCTCATAGATGAACATTCGAACATGAACAAACTTCTCCACTCCGTAACTTGCGGCCAACCTCGTCCGAGCGGTGAAGATGAGCTCGACCATGACGTCTGCAAGTACCATCGATAGTGACAAGTCATTTGGATCAACAACGGCTTCAGGGTCCGGAATCGGAGAGACTTTTTTTGGGGTGCCACATTGAGGTTCGGATGTTATGCCTGTCGATTTACACCCATTGTGATTTTCGAGGGTGCCCGACTGGTTCATGGTTCATCGTCCATTGGGCCACAACACCCAGAGCTTTAGCCAAGAAAGACGGAAAGCGGGATATTGGATGCATGTTCTCATCTATGGAATTGTGACTACTGGACTTTTTGATCTTCTTTTATTGTAAAATTGAACACATCAACACACAACGTGTCGAATACGCGAGACAGTGACTCAAAGGCCCAAGCGCGAAGGTGAAACAACGAAATCGTATTGACCTCCTGCCTCTAGCTCCTGCCTTGGACTATCCCCCTTCCCTCCTTTCTCTCTCACCAACAACCACACCGCTTTCGGCTTTCTTACATCTCATCTGATCTTTCACTTTCCTTCCATATTATTTTCCCATAGACAGACATCGATCATCGAAATAGTCTGTCAAAACATTTTCACTCCAACTTTCCATCCGACATCAGCCCTTCACAAGGGTGAACCACTTTCTTTTCTAATCTTCACGTCATCTTACCCATCCTTTGACCTTTTCTTCACATCCTCCCATAAACGGTGTTGATCACCCAACTTCACACTTTGGCGATTTCCACGACGCATCCGTCAATTCTACAGAGAAGACACAAGTTTTCCACTGCGACTGCCGATTGACCGAATTCAGTCATACTCATTGTGAGTTTTCCGGAATAACACACAAACAACGTAACAACATAGCTGACCACTGCTCTCTCTCCCTCCTTTCCTTCCTTTCTCTCTCCATCACACCTTTTTGTCCTGCAACGAATCACCTGCTCGTCTCCACAATCATCCTGCGCGACCTTACTTGCTTCATACTCATGCGAAAACCTCGACAGCTTGAGAAATCCAACATGGACCCACACTCTTTCCGCTTTGGCCTCGCTGCCGCCGGAGCGCACAAACGTTCCTTTACCAAGAGATGTGAGTACTTATTTTAGGGCTTTCATAGATATTCGCTGACAAACAGCTTGTAATCTCGCTTCCGGAGATCTTTACACTTTCCCCAACTCCTCCTCTACCGTCGATGCCACTCAACCACTCACATTCAAATGGAACACGGATTGTGACGTTTCGTCCAACATCGATCTCTATCTTTACGCTCCTTCATCAGCCGCTGGATTGATCCACGCATGGACCAATGTTCAATTCTCTTCCGGTGAATTTACCGCGACTCTCCAGCCAAAATGGTGGAACGACACCACCACCGCCAAACTACAATTGAACATCATCGAGTCTGGCGGATATTCTTTCCTGTCGTCCAACCCTCTGGGTCCAGTCTTCACAGTGAACTACGCCGCCGACGCTATGTTCTCGACTACGGAGAAGAATGGCGCGGTCCAAACTCAGACCGCTGCAGCAGCAGCTACAAATGTCGCCGACGCCGTGTTCCAAGACGTTTCAGACACTTATAAACATCACGGTATCTCCAAAGGAGGTATCGCGGCTGCTGTCCTCGTTCCCCTTCTGGTCCTGCTTCTTCTCGCAGCGGTTGGGGTCAAGTTCTGGCGAAGCAAGGAAAAAGCGAATCGCCAGCGATGGTCCAAAGCTCTGTCTACGCACTCTGGATTGGATTGGGAAAAAGGTGCTCGACCAGGCGAAAAGCCTCAATCGATTCTCGGTCGACCAAGTATGTCTACCATCCAACGTCCGACCTCATTCGCCGCCTCGTCAACTTACGCCATCGAAAACAACATGGCGGGTGCCGGTGCCGGTGGATTCGCTCGTCCTGACATATCTGGTCTGCGTTCAGTGTCCGTCGACAATATTCACACTCCTCCCGTCGGACCTCGTCAATCTCGTATCTCATTCGCGGAGGCTGCTCGCCCCGACAGAAGATCGCGTTTGTCTTTCGGTGGTGATCTTCGTCCTACTGTCAGTCATGGTACTCCTGGTACTCCAGTTTTCCGTATTCCTGGTGGAACGCGATCTGCTGCGGACCTCAATACTCCACGCGGTATCGCCTATGCTACTGGCTCCGCTCTCGATGATGCGGAAGAGGATTTGAACGTCTCTCCTACTCAAAAAGCTGGTCCTCAACCATTCGCCGACGCCGAAATGAAACGTGTCGGTCAAGGACGTCGTACTGGTCGTTTATCTCGTTTGTCACTCGGCGATCGTCGACGCAGCTCAGTTGTCTCTGGTGTCGATGTGGAAGACTTTAAATCCGCCGCTTCTGCCCGTGGTTCCGTCGATGAATTACGAGATCTCGAAGCTGTCATGTTGGCTCGTCGATCCGTCATGTCCACACTGTCCGTCGGTAATGTTCAATCACCCGATAATAACCATGTCGAAGCTCTTGGAGATCTTCCTCCTATCCCATCGCCTACTGGTTCTACCAACATTGAGTCCCCCGAGACCTCGCCTGTCCCAGCTATCACCTACGGACCCGATCAAATGCTTGCTGTTTACGCCGCTCGAGCGAAATCTCAAGCTCAAGGTCCGTTGATACCGGAAAAACCTCAACCGAACAGACAAAACTCCGGTATGAGACTTTTGACTTCACTAGGCAAGAAGAATGCCGATAACACTGGGAACGTCACAAGTCCCACTTCTCTCATGCCACCACCTCCCGCTCCAGGCGACATGAAGAGCTACGTTCATCTCAACCGTGGAACTGTTCCCGCCAACATTGTCGAATCAATGCCTCATCCTGGTCCTCCATCTGCCGGACTTTCACCAGGTATAGCGATATCAGGAGGTAGAGGTAGAAGTGGGACGGTCACTCGTCAATCGGATGCTTCGGCATATTCAGATGATGTGGGTAGGGCGGCATAGATTCATCTAATTCATTTCCATTTTCTATTGATCACAATATAGTTGAAAACATATCGAATAATGGACAGTTCTTCTCTCTCTCGTCAATTGTCTCGTTCCATGTCTCTGTCGAAGGGACAGATGGATTCACACTCGTTCGGTTTTTAGGGTTTGAGGATATGGTTTAGTGTATAGTTTTGCGTAGGATAGGGATGCGAAACCTCGCTAGTACGAGATGAATTCTTGTGATTAAGCAATAGCTCATCTTTCTGATCCTCACAATTACTGGTCTCAAAATTATGTGCTTACTTACCCTTGATTCTCTGACTTTACTGAGTAAACAAGTCAATCACTTTAAGTGTGAAGAAAGCCAGAGCTGATATTTGTTGTTTGTGCAGCAGACCTCCATCAAAGACCCTTGTGGAGAGGAGAAGGATGGAAGATAAGTGCATCACACATTCTCTCTCCTCATCATGATGCATGCACACATCTTTGATCCTTGTCATTCCCGGAGAGCTTAGGGCGGCTATCTTGGCGGTGGCCGTATCGGTCCATGTTCATTCCCGTGGCCACTATCACCAGGCATGGACTGCACGGATTGCCTAGTTGCTTGGCTGCGCCGGCCCTCCCTTGCAGAGTCCACTATTGTCCTAATCTCGTGTGGAGCTATGGACTCTGCGTATCTTCTATATTTTGAGAGAGAGCCATTCCCATCATACGTCCAGAAGGTATCATGTTGAGAGATCTCATGGTCAGATATTTGTTTGATCAAAGCCTGGAGTCTCAGAATCTCATACTTTTCCAGTTCCAGGCACTGAGCTTCAATGGCGTTCTTGATCTGCTGAAAGTGGTCAGAAACACTTGCTGGCCAATGTAAGATCCTATTGTCATCAAGAGATACTGCTGAGACCGGGAAGTAGTTGGTAGCGCTCCGAGTGTGATGATAGTTACAATGCACGAATTCAATGAAAAGGTGGTGTACGTTGTCATATACATCTGGGCTTTCTCCCAGAGATGCTTCAGAGGGCCATTCCGAATCTGTCATGACCGGGTAGCGAGCCCGCGATCATAAACCGTCCTAAAAGGCTCAATATCAACTCTGCTAGTGAGAGTTGATCTCGCTATAAGTACTGGTCATGACACATTCCCCTCCTTCAGGGAAGCTGGCGTCTCGACAGCAGTACTTCTGAACCCCAAACCCCGGCAGGCCCCCCCAAGCCTGTGGGTTTGCAAGTCAGGTACCCTCGGCAGGTATTCACGCTCTCGGAACTCGAACTAGGAACTAGGAACGTCGAATCCTCCGATTCGACCATGGGATGGTTGGCGAACCCAGACCAACCTCTCAGGATGAAACCTGAGCTCAGGGTGAAACCTGAGAAGGGGTGCTGACACCTGCAGCCAGCACACCCCACACATAAGGTGAGAGCCGTGAATCGAACGTCTGACCCGTTAGAGTTGATATTCTGTCATGACCGGGTAGCGAGCCCGCGATCATAAACCGTCCTAAAAGGCTCAATATCAACTCTGCTAGTGAGAGTTGATCTCGCTATAAGTACTGGTCATGACACGAATCCCACCAACCGTGCAGCACCTCCTCCAATGTATTTCTCCATGTGCCGCTTCGGACGTCTCCAATCGCCGAGAGTAAATCTTGTCGGTACTCAGATGTGGTAGGGTGATGATACAGGCCAGAAAGCTCCCGGCCCTGCGCATAAACTTCCGTCACGATAAAGGCCTTGAGTGTAGAGGCCGTTGCTTTCTCAAGTTTCTGAAGCTGCTCATTAAGCTTGCTCACGTTTGCGTGGAGCTCTTGATTGTCATGTGTTGGCGGCCAGATTGTCATCATTCCCCGGTTGAATTTGCACTTGATCACTTCCGTCAGTTCTGAAGCCCGCCTAGCCTTCAAGCGGGTGTTATTCTCTTCTTGAACGGAGAAGAGCACTCGCACCATCCAGTCATAAATATCCGTTGGCTCATTTGTGTCCTCAGACGTGCTGCCCATAGTGAGTATCTCAGTCGGCCCAGTCAGAAACTGAGTTGGATGGGGCTCCATCTGTTCGTTTTTAGGATATGTTCTGGAATGGAGTCAAGTAACGGTATAAAGTCAAATAAAGATACGGGAGAAGAGAAACGAATGAGGAGGGAAAGGGAGAGAAGGGGGGGGGGG